>NC_136497.1:11580285-11667785 GCF_053919585.1 Euprymna scolopes
AGGAGAAAATTATAAGTCTTTTCTCACATATTAAAACAATAAGAATGAAGTTTACTTTCAAATGAATGTAATAAGTAAAATATTTAAAATATTCACATCTATTTAGGATTCTTTTAAGTTATTGTATTTTTATACGTGTGCATACGCATAAATTATGTATATTTTTTATGTTTGTTTTATTTTTACACAATATTAAAACAATAGGTATATTTTTAAAACAGCCCCCCCCCCACTAATCTTAGGCACGAGCCGCCACTGCCTCATGCACACTGGATTCTAAAGCGTTTTTTTACTCAAGAAGGTTTCTAACAATCTTTATCCCTATGGCTTTTTAAGGATTTCTATTTCATTCCACTAATATTTATCCTTTCTAAGCCAAAGAAAATATTCTTCAACTGTGCCTTTTTTTTTCGAGGAATATAAATCTGTTTCTGATAAGTTGCTTGGTGAATTCCCACCATTTCATGAAACACCTGTAAGGCGAATTATACTATTAATAAAATAAAATGAGTGTGATGCACACATAGACACACGCGCGCGCGCACACACACACACACACACACACACATATATGTATATATATATATATATATATATGTTACATTATTACAATATATTTTACTCAATATATATTAATGATTTCAAAAATTAAAAATAAATTATTTTGGTGTCATCAGTTGAACCAAACCATTTAGCGTTCCTGCTTTAGTCGCTACCATTTGAGCTACTGTCAGATGGATGAGAAAAGGTAAAAAAGTAAGCGAATTTAACGTATAAATATATATATTTGCATATGCAATTAAAGTAAAAGGCTTAGTCGACTTATGCCTGCCAAGTTTGAGTTTTTAAAAGTTTTGAACCCTTAAACCAATATTTACCTGCAAAATCAAATCGAATTTGTTACACAGATCAAAATCCCCTGTATATCAAAGATTGAAAGGGGAGTTTGATAAAGATTGTTCTGCACACCAAGATAAGGTTACTTTATATATATATATATATACATATATATATACATATATATATATATATATATATATATATATATATGTCTGTGTGTGTGCGTGTGTGTGTGTGTGTGTGTGTGTGTGTGTTTATTTATTCAAACATCATTGGTCACAGATCTGCATATATGTTTCAATAGTACCTCTGTCCAGAAGGACCATTTCATCAGACCAAAAACAAATCAGTTTTAAAACCAAACGTAATGTTCGTTCATCAAAGTTTCTGTAGATACATTTTAAATCCAAGCGAAGAAAATGGGAAAGAGAGTCTAGGCAGTAGGAACAGGGGGGGGGAGAAAGCAGAAATACGTGAAGAAGGGAAGAGGTGAAAGGAAGGTGAAATGGACTAGGGAAGGTTGGTCAGTTTAGTTTCTTGCCTTATCAATCGATTTTTATGGTTATTTCTAAGTATTTTATTCTGCCTGCTTTGGTTCAAAAAGATGTTAGTGTTTTTACTTATGTCATTAGTTTTTACTTATATCATAAGCGGTTGATCCGTGATTTATCCTTATTTTTACTTTTTATTATTTTTCCAGGATTCATTATCCAGCCAGGCTGTTGCATCATACATTTTTAAATTTATTGTATTTATTTACTTTCCCACCATAGAAAATCAAGCACAATGCCGTTTTTGAATGTGGGGGAAAACCAGCTCCCCTAAAAGTAGGGTAAAAAGGGGTACTCTGGTTGTGGCCAAAAATAATAATTGTTCCAGTATAGAGGGTTTCCCCTCCATTGACTGGTACAAATTATCTTAAGTACAGCACCTGCAGAACAGATGGTATTTATTTGCTCCCCCACTGAGCAAATTAGGCACAAGGCCGTTTTTAATGTGAGGTAAAAACCAGCTCCCCTAAAAGTAGGCAAAAAGGGGGCACTCTGGTTACCAAAAATAATAATTGTCCCAGTATAGAGGGTTTCCCCTCCATTGACTGGTACAAATTATCTTAAGTGCAGCATCTGCCGGAACAGATGGTATTTATTTGCTCCCCCACTGAGCAAATTAGGCACAAGGCCGTTTTTAATGTGAGGTAAAAACCAGCTCCCCTAAAAGGGGTCACTCTGGTTACCAAAAATAATAATTGCCCCAGTATAGAGGGTTTCCCCTCCATTGACTGGTACAAACCATCTTAAGTGCAGCATCTGTCGGAACAGATACTACACTTTGATCCTGGCCCGAAGGCCTTTTTTAAATCTCATACTTTATATACTACTAGGGGGGCATGCCCGGCTTTACTCGCAAAATACGCTTAAATATGAAATTTTAATTTGTGCAGATTTCGTATATATTATTAAAGAGTCGTAATTTCAAAAGTAAAAAAAAGTATTTGGGTGCCATCAGCTAGAATTGAAACCGAAAGCAAAACTAGCATTCAAAACTGATGACGTTAACACTGAACCAATGTGAAAAAAATAATGTTCTTCCTTTTCTGTGGAGAAATGTGATTAAAAATTATGAACTGATTAAAAATAAACTAAGATGAATGTACACAATGTATAACGATGTTTTCTATTTGAACTCATTTTGGGTCCAATAAAATCTATTTTAACCGGCTAAAGACTCATAAAAGAACGGTCCATAAAAATGAAATCAGTTCAGGCTCTTAGCACAATTACGTCGACACACCTATTCTCGCCAGATCACCGAAGTTAAGCAACGTTGAGTCTGGCCAGAACCAGATGGATGACCATTTGGGAAGGCGCGGTGCTGTATGTACCGTGAGGTAAAATACCAGGTTGAGAAACTGGCGTGGTCTATCCTTCTCTTGAGGGTAGATGGAACTCTCTAAAGCCGTGGTAGGTACCCATCTAGTGATGGCATCACGATAAAAAATACCCTTGATAGCCCTGGCGAAGCATCAAGTATTCAGCTATCGACAAGATTTGAATTACTCTACAAACTTGTGTAGTGAGTTCAATCTCGGTTGCAGCCATGCTGGATGGATGGGGATGGAGAACCACTTTATGACTTTTTTTTTTTTTTGAAAACATAGAGTTTGAAAATATGGAGACACAGACCGACAGACAGACATAGTGAGTTTTATAAATTAGATTTACCCCTTTTTTAAATCCTTTAAGATGAGGTTTTATAACTCGTGTTTTCATTTTTTTTCATTTTTTTTTCATTTTTTTTTCATTTTTTTTGCGGACTATTATCTTCTTTATCTTCATAGTTGTTGTAGCACAGTGGATAGAGGCGTTGTGACTCTATGGTTCCAGATAAACATTGTCTAAAGATAGTGGTTTCAATCCTACCAAAAGCAGGCCGGAGGATTAGTTGGTCAAAACGTGGTGAGGCAGCAAACAACTATGGAAGACAGTAATTACTGGGGATCAAGTGTCATAAGGACATATTTTCCTCTTAAAATATGAAGAAATTACGATTTCTTACATAAATAATATGATTATCCATTATAAATGATAATTATAAAATATAATAAGAATATTTATTAATATAATTAAATATTACAATAATATAATAATACTTAAAATATTATAGAATAATATAAAATATAATAAAATAATTATAATAAGCAAATAAATTAAAAATGATAATAAAATATTTTATAATATAATACAAAAATATTGCTTTAAAATTAGAATATAAAAATGTCTTTTTAGGCTTTTCTGGAGACTTCTAAGAATAAAGTATTCTTTTTTGTTAGCTCCCAGAAAGTTCTAAGCAAAAGTTTTCTTTTTAGTTTGTTTCTAGAATCTTCTTCAGCGACAACTATAAATAGTTGTCAAATGCTAATCCGTTATGAACAAGATCTGGTCTGAGAAGGAACACAACTGTTGGTGACCTCTAAAAACAATTGTTATTCCGACTAGAGACGCAAGGAAAATGAAACAAATCCCGGTCGTAAAAGAGAAATCGGAACAACAAGAGATGAGTTGGCTGAAATGTGGCGAAACAACAGTAGATGAGGATAACAGTTTGCAAAAGCATGAATATTTAAAACTTTATGTTTGTTTTACAAAAAAATATTTAACATTCTATAAATCTATAAAAGTGAGATTGTGTGTATGTGTGTGAGGACACATCTCAAACTATATACTTAACGAATTTTTGATCTACAGACTGGAAATCTTGTATAAAGGGTATTCAGACATGTGAAAACCCTTTTAATCAGTGTTCCTCCGAAAAAAGTAAGAAATTGAAAGATTGGTACTTGGGAGTCATCGAATTTTTATCTGTTTGCTTACTGTTTCACGAATGCGCATGCGTGAATAGTTGACATTACAGATTACTTATGTTAAGAATTAGTAGTTTGAAAACATCTTTTAAAGAACGTGTCATGCTGGTCAAATGGTTATCGTACTTGACTCACTGTCTTTAGGTTTTGGTTTCGATCTTAGCTCGAGTACATTTTCTTCTTTTTACTTACAAGAAGTGAACGATTAAAAAAAAACGTAATACTCGCATGCACATGTTTCTGTTTCTGTATTTATTTAAATATAATATTTTATTTTACGACCAAGTAACGCTGAACGGCCTTCAAGTATATTTTTATTTTTGTGTTTAAAAAGTACACTACGCCATAGTAAGGAAAAGCTAATGATTATTCTACTACTGAACCTGAGCTTCCTCCGATCAAACATCCGTCCTCTGTAACTTTTAAATGCTTAAAGGTGGTGGCTGAGGGTCAAACCATTCAAAGAATCCAAAAACTTTATCACTGCTGTATGTTAGGAAATTTTAAATTTCAGATACAGATTCTGAAATTAGCTGTAACTCCAAACTGTACTTAGTGCAAATATATTGATTGTGTATCCAGTTTCAATTAAAGCGACTAGAATTACTCTTTAGTTGGACTCTGCGTGAGTGACAGAACACGTAACAAGTGAATAATTCCGGATCTTTTATGGAAACACACATTTTTAAGAAACAAAAAGGGTAGATGAAGCGTCTTTTAACCTTCGTAGACAATCGCCTACAGATGGTGTCTTACTAAAAACACTGCCCCCTCTCCATCACGTCATCGAATAGAAATTAGGAATGGTACTCGGCATGTAAAAATATTGTTCGACGAAGAAAATTGCTTCTAAAGAAAATCTTCATTTCCTGACCTTTTGGCTATGAGTTAATTTTGATCCTACACTTCATCGTTTATATCGTTGGTCAGTGAAGGAGACATCTTTCTAAACTGTGGAAATTTTTTTTTTCTAATTCAGAGTGGCCTTTTTTGGAGCCATGTTTTCTTCACATTTAAAACCGATTTTGTGTTCCAATCTGCTTTCAAGGGACGCAATAAAATAGAGACTTCAAAGAAAACCGATCATATTTCAAACGATGTAGAAGTTTAATCGCTGTTTTCTGAGTCAGAATCTATTCCATCTTATACTTATCGTTAGCAACTTTTTAACCCTGAACTAGTATTTATTTATTTATTTTTTAGCTTCCAACATCAAGTGGCTTCATGCTTTGTCTTGTGTGATTTCCATAAAAAATCTTCGAAGGTAGAATGGAAAGGTCTGGTGAGATTATTGAGCTTCATAAGAGAAGATGTATTGACTTTTGTCGTCTTCAACAAATTCGTGGATAAATATGTCGAAATGATTCTGGTCGAGAATGTGAAATATAAGTTGTATGGACAGGAAACCATTATCATAGCGCTTCACTCCATTTCAAGATCCATCGTCGGCAGTACCCGAGATATCGTTCAGGACCGCATAGAAGTATATATTGCTTAATTTTCTGTGAGCATGAACTTTGGAGACACCGAACATCCTGTACATAGCCCCCTTTTTGCAGGTTGTCCTGTGTTTTTGGCAATCTTCGTACGGGCCCGGTTGAGCGTTACACAGTCTTTTCTATAAAGTTATGAGCCTGCTAGAAGGTCTTCTCTCGATACTGGAGGAGTCTCATTGTCGTTATCTTGACTGACTTTATCCACCCACGCAGGAAATAAAGAGTGAACAAGTAGCGGTAGTATTTTTATTGCAAAGAGATGAGTAGATAAAGTTAATGGTTCAAGTGAGCAAATTATAAAGTTGATGATTAATGAAAACATTTTCACACCTGTTAATGTACTACAACGCGAACGATTAGTTTTATTGTTTCTATATTTCTGAATTTTTTAGATGAGGATTCTTATTATTTGGATTCTTCGGACTACTGTTCTCATCTTGAGTGATATTTTTACAATATTTCAGTCAATGTAACCTCCGTACGTCTTCAGGTGTATCTTGTTAAACTCAGAAATCTTTTTGCACGGAATTTAGAATCTGCACGGAATTTAGAAACGGGGATTATTAAATAAAGGGTTCCATTCAACAGAAAATAATGTGAGGTTTATTGCTATTTCAATCTTAAAAAGTTTATTACAAAAAAAACGAAGCAATACTGTAACATGCAGCAACTGAAAATAAAACTATTTCATTTTGAAATTTAAATTATGTTCTTTCTTAAATGAGAATGATTTTGATATATATAGTGTTCATGAATTAATCATGTCGAGTAGCAGTTTTTATACCGTCTTTTATTGAAATAGAGAAAGAGAAACACGCCATTTCCAGGATCAATCAATATTTCTTCCAATCTCATACTGTTTACACTGTGCGATGACTACACTCTACAACCAATCACTCCCTGACCAAACAAATATAAAGCCGTAACCCAAATCTTAGACAGGTCTGACTGGCTAAGAATGAATCTAACAAAGATGAATAGGTCACTCATTATCGAGTTTATAGCTTTTGCTTTTCCAAGAGATTTTCTTTTTGGCTCTAAAACCGCATCAAGATTATTATTGACCCAAATTCTAGCCATAGAAATTAGTAGCTATAAGACATATTACTTGGAGTATTACTCTTTACTCTAACTATGGGTGAAATATTAGTGTAGTCTTGATAAAGCTAGTATACATTTAACAATATTATAATAATGGATCTCAAACTGAGCAACAAGGAAAAGCGATTACATAATGACGAAGCTGTGTATTGGGCTAGAAATTGGTCACGTCATTAGAGTTATATATATATATATATATATATATATATATATATATATATATATATATATATATAGTGCAAAGTTTTGTTGAAAATTCAAAGACTCACGTTTTCTTTTTTATAACCTTCGTTTATTTCCTGGATTTTTCCATTACAGCTGTTTCATTAATGAGTGGCAATTTTACGATTTATGTTTCCGTAAAAATATCCTGTCCCCACCAACTTCTTCAGATGTTTATCAATTAGATTTTTACAACAAATGATATATTTTTAACATGCTGGACATCGTATTCGGGGAAAAAGATTTTCACAGCCATGCTTCCTCACTTCCTCCATCTTTTGGTGTTATGTAAAGATAGTTTTCCGTTTTAACCTGTACTTTCGTATTTTTATTTTTTATTTATTAATTATTTATTTTTGTTTTAATTTTCCATGTTTTTCCTATTTGTTTTTTTCCAATTACCATATTTTACATAATTTTATTCCTATATTTATGCGTGTTTATTTTCATATTGTCTTTTTGCTTAGTGTTTGAATTCGTATTATATTACCCGATTCAGGGGAAGTCACTCTTGTGGTATCATTTTTTATCTAGGATTACCCCCTTGCATATTTTTCCTAATCTGCTCTAATGCGTGAAATTAAATATTTGTTTCTGTGCAAACACCCGTGGATTACATCTAGTCTTTTGTTTAATAATCTTTCTTTTGATATTAATATATGGTAAGATTCTAATATACACAGGTTGCATCTTTTCGATTTGCTAGGTTTATATTTTCCCCCTTATTAATTATTGACCATCTTAATTTATATTCAGTTTTATTTTCCTTTAATTCATTACTCCATACCGCTAAAGTGGTTGAGTTTTTCTTTGTTTTTTTCGGTTGTTTTCGCTATTACTATTGGTTCTGTTTCTATTTTTGTTATAGTAGTTGTGGTTGTCACTATTGTTATGATCCTTTCTACCGTTGTTTTCATTTTTGTTTACATTGTTGTTGTTTTCGTTATTTTTGGTGTTCTTTTCTTTTTCAGTTTCATTTTTAAACGATGCTAGGTGATTACGATATCTGTCGTTAAAGCAAGTTCCGGTGCTCCCCAGATATACTTTAGTTTCATTATTTGTTAAGTAAGCAGACGTTGAGTAGGATAACCTAACAGCGTTTTTATTAATTAGCTTACTTACTTTACTATATTGTGGGAATTCTTTTTCTATAATTTGGTAAAATTTCCTTGGGATGTTATTTTTATATAGTGGCTGAACGGTGGATTGAACCACGTCTGGCAGTTACATTCTTTTACATTGTTAGATTCATTTTCTGTCCTATCTCTGTTTTTCCAAAATTTTTTTAATTTTGTGTTATTTGAGCCAATTATGATATATATGTATACAAATATATATATATATATATATATGTATATATATACACACACACACACACACACACACATATATATATATATATATATATATATATATATATGAGAACAATAGGAATGGGAATTGAAGTCACAAATCTATATATTGGTGGATATAGATTGGTTACTTTATTCAATAAGGGAATACAAACAATTAGTTAGGGGATAGAAGGGACTCTTTATGACAAGACATTTCGAAGCCTAATGATTCTCATCAGAAGAGTAGAGAAGATGCTAGGTTACATAGTGGGGATGTGGCGTCTAGCGTGGGATTCATTAGGAACGAAATAGATAAATAAATAAATTATAGATGATGTTGGAGGGAGTTTTATCGAATTCTAAATAAAGGAGGAGCGTATTATATATAGTGTAATGTAGAAAGGTGATTAGGGTCTTTATCATAGTCATAAATGTATGTAGTATATGTTTTAGAATTAAAGTGGGGGTATAGCGTGGATGGGTGGTAATTCTATTTTAACCGTGTGTGAGGTGTCTATTATCTATGGAGGGAATTTTTTGACAGATACAACCGAGACGACAACAGCACTATGAAGTAGTGTATAATTTTGAGAGGGTATTATGGTGATGATTTAAGGTGAAAGGGGTGCGTCTGGGTGGGTAGTTGTAAGGCTATAATACTAGATTTCAGAGTACAATGTATGCTAGGTAATATGTGGCAATATTTCTAGTTTTTCTTTGTTATTAGATATACAGGGAGGGGGTTTGGGTATAAGGCAGAGGTAGAAAGGTAAGGTAGCAAAGTCTTTGGGGTGTCTAACAGGACAAAATAGATTTTTGGATGTGGATGAATTCTTTTTTTATTATTTGCTCTTCTTGAATGACCCCAATTTTTTCACAGTGACTCCCTATTTTCTTTTTACTATCACTCACCTATATTACACTTTTCGATTTTTATTCTTATATTCTCATATCTACTTTCCATGTATACTTAAATCCTTTCTCCTACTTTTATTGTTTATGTTTTTCATATTTTTCATTTTTGAAATGTATTTACTCTCACGCTTTATACCCACTACATTAGATGTCAAAACATGAGGCCTCTCAAAGACGAGAGCCATTCATTTCAATTGATGAAGAGCGTTGATGATGTAAAGATATAAGCTTGTTTTTAGATGCATTAAAAGTAACAAGCCACCTTATAGCTTAATATCTCATTCCTTCATTCTCGTTTTCCATCTAAATTTTAATAAGCCAGTTTTATTTATATTTACATTTTTATAATTATGATTCTTCTCCTCTTCTGACAAGAAGCATTTAACTTCGAAATGTCGTGACCTAAACAGATTTACCTTTTTTCTTTTTCTCTTACACTTTTCCTTATTGCTCTGACGATATAAGAAAGTTATATATAACTTTTATTCCTCATCTTTTATTTAATATATTTAATTGCTTCTTTTAACACACACACACACACATATATATATATATATATATATATATATATATATATATATATGAGAACAATAGGAATGGGAATTGAAGTCACAAATCTATATATTGGTGGATATAGATTGGTTACTTTTTATCTGGCTAAGTTTTTCTTTGTTAAAGATATACTCTTTGATAATCTAATTATATATATATATATATGCATATAGATGTGTGTGTGTGTGTTTATGATAAAATATGTTGATACAATTATATTTCATCTTTTATTTATGCCAATCTTTTCATTCATGAAGCTCGATGTATGTTAAATATAACTACAGAGCATATATGAACAAATGGCAAAAAGACTATATTCCAAATTCCAAGATGTTGTACATTTTACCGTTTATTTTTTCAGCATGTCAAAAGGTTCAATTATTGACAGCATCTGTTTCGTAGCACAGAAACAATCATATAATTATCATGTCAATTTTTTCCATCCTGACTCATCAGAAGAATAAGAACTCATTATCTTTAAAAAGAAAAGAAAAAAAGAATTTGAGCATGATTACATAACTCAAAAAAATCAAGAGAGTAGTTGCATTTTTTTAATGATATTTTTTTACATAGGCATCATCAAGGCAAAGAGACCACTCGAGGATAAAGGTTAAGAGTGTACAGTAGACAATTGGACAATATAGTAATCGTTAGTAATGAAAATTTGTTAAATTTTTTAACTTAAATGGAACGGCTCATCAAAAACTTGTTTACGTTAAACTTGAAGACAACCATATTGTAGTCAGCTGGAAAGCAGGAAAACGGAAGACAATTCCATAGGCATGCAGTTCCAAGAAAGAAACTTTGTTCATGTAATCTACGTTTAGGTTTAGGCACAGATAAAGAGTGGGGGGAATTATTGATAGTGTTTTCAACTAGACGAGTGTTTCTTGTGAAAGTTTGGCGAGTGGGGGACCATAGATTGAAGCTGAGTCGAGCACTTGGCATGAAAATGACGATAAAGCAAAGACAAACTCGCAACATTTCTTCTGTGAGAAAGAGGTTGCAGGGAAAAGAAAAGGACATCCCCTACGAAGCTACAAAGTCTATTTTGAACTCTATCGATCAGGATAAGTCCTTTCTAGCAGAACCTGCCCAGATGTGGCAACAGTACTCCATTCTTGGACGTTCCTGGCATTATATAGATAGAGAATTGCATCAGCAGTAAGATATCTACTGGATCGATAGAAGGATCCCACCATTTTTCCAGCGGCCTTGGCAACGGATTTAATGTATGTCTTCCATTTAAGGTCAGGAGTAAAGGTCAAACCCAGAAGCTTGTCAAAACATGAGGCCTTTCAAAGACGAGAGCCATTCATTTCAATTGATGCCAGATGGTGATCAGAGCGTTGATGATGCAAAGACAAAAGCTTGGTTTTAGATGCATTAAAAGTAACAAGCCACCTCTTTCCATATTGTACAACATGATTAAGATCAGAGGTGAGAGAATCGGCGGAACTTGGTTGTTTACGGTCTTAGATATGCAACCCTAGATAGTAGTGTCATCAGCATAAATGTCTACGAATGATCTAAGAAGGTGATTTGGAAGATCATTAATGTAGATCAGGAAAAGAGTTGGGCCCAGGATGGACCCCTGAGGGACACCGGCATTAATACTAAGAGCTTCTGATTTCTGCCCATCAACCACTACTCTTATGAACCTGTCAAAGAGAAATGATTTAATAACTGAGAAGACATTTCCAGCTATACCATAGCTGGAGATTTGTGAAGTAAACCTTTATGACATACTCTATCAAAAGCCTTTGATATGTCAAGAGCACTTGCCCTAGAAAGGTAGCCTCCGTTGAGAGATTCACTAATCCTATGAGATGTAACTCTAAGCACACCTGCTGTAGATCTAGCAGAACGGAAACCATATTGCATGTCTCTAAGAAGGTTATTTTTGCTGAGATGGTTGATTGTCTATTTAACACAGATTCCCGCAACTTACTCATGACGCACAGGAGACTTATTGGCCTGTACTGAGAGGGGGATGAGCGATCACCTGAATTTTTAAATAAAGGGCATACTAATGAGATTTTCCAGGGTGATGGGAAGCAATTCTCCTTAAGAAAATGTTTAAACAGTTTTGTAAGTATGAGCGTTTGTTCTGGTTGAAGTTTTTGAGTACTATAATTGGAATACCGTCAGGGCCGGTTGCACCATCTTTGAGTTTCTCTAACAATATTCTCGCCTACTCTACTATTTAACGCATATCTGGAGGGAGGATATATTAATTCAAACATTTCGAGGGGGTATTAATGAAAACGATGTTTTACATAATCACTGTGGCTGGTTGTTCAAAATTCCTTTGTCCAGTCTATATAATGTTTATATGTACTTTTGTTGCTGGCATAAAATATATACACACACTGACAGCGAAGTAAAATTCACAACACAGTTGATCTACAAAAATATATATGATTTTTATTTCACTTCAGCAATCAGCTTTTCTGTGACAAATATTGTTATTCTTTGTTTTTGACGTTTACTGGTTAGACGGTTGTTAGGCAGTGACGAAATGGTGAGATGCCTCTTTTTTTCTCTCTCTCTCTCTCTCTCTCTCAATTTCTCTCTCTCTCTCTCTCTCTGTCTCTCTCTCTCTCTCTCTCTCTGACTCACTGACTCTCTGCGACGATGTTATTTATAAAAACATTCTTTGCTATTGGAGTGTTTAATATTTCCTTCGTCTATTGTCTCAACCTTGGACCAATATTTGCTCACATATTTCTGGGTCAAATTATGTATTCCATTGAAATTCTTAACATTTGAATCCATTTGCATGTGTGCAAACCATTTGCATTGCCTATCAATATCTATCAGATGCAGTAGTTCGATAGTTTAACCAGAACTCGAATAAAATTGAACAAGGCAGAGAAATGAAAATTGATGGGTAAGTACTCAAGACAACAATAAGAAAAATGACAAACTAGAAAACATGAAGTTTAAAATAATTACAGCACTGTATGAAAGGCTATCACAAAATGAAACGAACATCGATTTCTAAAGAAAAATATATTAATACAAATGAAAGCGAAAAAGAAGCTCCCAAGTAACTAAAGACCAATAACCTGCCTACAAACTATGTGAAAAATGTTAACGACACAATACCTGGAGAATGATCCTGATCAACTCTATGAAAAAAAAAAAAGAAAAAAGAATAAAAAGGAATAGGACTGCTAAGTCGATACAGATTCGTCTCTGTATTAATAATCTTTATATTAATAAAGTTAAATTTCTTTCACTGTAAAAATTATCTGAACAATAACTCATCACCTACTGAATTTCTTCATGTTTCACGAAAATATTTGACATTATTACATTTATTCTGAAAATTTCTTCTTCATGCAAAAAAATCTTTCAAAACGAGGATTTAACTAAATTATCTCCTCCCATGTCTCTCCACGAGGTTTAAGAAATACTTCCCTTCAATTTAGTTAAAATTAACTGAAAAATTTTACCATATTATATGTGCAAAACATGTTTTTGTGAAAAGACAACTTTGGCCTTGAATCTGTTGGTAAATTCTTCAGTCGTGAAATTTTATTTCTTTTATAGTTTTCTTCCTTCAAATAAAAGAAAATTTTGAATTCTTTAATCAAAAGGCTTGATCTTTGTTCGGTAAAGTCCAATTTAGAACTATGAAAAGGTCAAACAAAACTGAGGCAGTCTTTGGAAATGGTATGGTGTGTTTGAATAGGTTAATGGTTGGTATTTGTTGAATATTGCCCCACAGCAAAATGAACACTGGGAATTGATTACTTGCAGAAGCCAATAACAATGAATTCTAAATTGCATGGAACTCACCAATAAAAGTCAAATAGTAACAGTGCAAACATCAACAGGATTTTACACGGAAGCAGAGAAGAGAATTAGCGCTCAATACATCTAGTATTAGAATCTGTTCTTTTAATGCACGTCAATCGTATTGTTTGCACTAATTGTTGCATGGGATTAAACCATTAGCAAACAAAACTCGGGCATACCGAATAATAGAAAGAATATGGACGTTAGGGTAAGGGTTATGGTTACTGAAGAAACAAGGCCGACTGAGTGGGAATCTAAGATGTGTAGTTTGAAAAAAATGAATGTAAGAGTTTGCAATTAATACAATAATAATAATAATAATAATAATAATAATAATAATAATAATAATTCTGATTTCGTTTATCAACACCTCTCTGGAAAGGGGTGGGATTCATTTCCAGAGGATTTCCCTCAATCCCGGTTTCAAACCAGGAGCTTCAAAGATCAAGGGTTTTCACAAGAATGTTGGTGGTACCTACAATAGCAGAGGTATGAAGTCCACCAACAACATTTGTAGTTTTTTTCAATTGTCCTTCCAGACAACTTGATAGTACTCCTAGTGTACCAACTACGACCGGGATTATTTGTGTTTTAACCACGTGGAGACGCCTTATCTCCAAGGCCAATGGAGCATAATTGCTCCACTTCTCATTCTCCCTCTCTCTCACATTCCTGTCCCAGGGTATTGAAAAGTCTACAATCTGCCAGTTTTTTGAGACTTTGTCAATGACGACCAAATGCGGACGATTATGTTCCAATTACTTGGTTGTTATGACACTTTTGTCCCGCCATACCTCTACCTTGCCATCCTCACTTGTTCTCACTTCATCAGCCACCTCCTCAAACCACTTTAAAGCACACTTCACCCCAACCCTCTTACACACCTCCAAATATATCCGGAGTCCCATGCGATCATGTCTTTTGTGGTACTCTCTCTGGGCCAGTCCACTACACCCTGCTGCAAGGTGTGCAATTGACTCTGAGGTCTTACCACAAATCCGGCATTCTGCAGCAACTTCCTCTCCTAGAACCACTTTTTTGAACAATCGTGTTCCTAATGTCTTGTGCAACAATAATAATAATAATAATAATAATAATAATAATAATAATAATGATAATAATAATAATAATAAGAAGAAGAAGAAGAAGAAGGAAGTCAAGATAACACCAATAATCGTAGAAACATTCGGAACTATTCCAAAAAATTTCGAAAAAAGAATGGAAGAAATTGGAATCGTGCGGAAGTTTAAAAAGATACAAAAGATAAAAATAATAAAAATGGAGGCATTCTTTAGGAAAACCCTCAAGTGCGTAAACTAATATATAAAGATATGCTACAAATGACAACTGGCTATATTGAAACTGCAAAGAGAAGTAAAATATAAAGATAGATGAACACATGGAAGCAAGTCAAATGAAACTGTAAAAGTGTAAACTAACTGACCCCCCCCAAAAAAAAATTGTGGCATGGAAAGATCGAGGAGAGAATGCACTAACTAGACCTCCACTGGAAGAGTGCGATAAGGACTGGGAACTTAGAAAGGCTTATTACCACTCAAATACTAGTGAATACCAATGGTTATTGCCAACATGAAATCAATGGAAAGTTTATGTTCCGATAACGCAAATTCATTTGAAAAAGTTGTCGAAAAAGGTGGAGAGTACTGGATATCTGAGGAGACTTGCTGTCACCTAGACTCGAGGAAACACAAATGGTTGTTGTCGGTAAACAATCACTGATCATTACCTGTGTGAGAACTCCTAGTTCTTAATAATAAAAACTAAAATCACAAAATCCTATGAGACATGGGCATACAAACAAACAAACCCATCCAAGCAAGGAGACCCGATGACGTAATTATTAAGCAGAAAGAAAAGACCTGTCAAATCGTAGACTTTGCTGTTTCAGCTGACCACAGGGTAAATATCAAAAAAAAGGAGAAACGGATCAAATACACAGAGCTAGCCAGAGAGCTGAAAGGAATATGGACGATGAATAAAATCAAAATAATACCTATAATAGTAGGAGCACTAGGAACAATCCTGAAAAACTTTGAAAAAAGAATGGCAGGAATTGGAATCAGAAAAATGGCTGGAAAAATACAACGAATATCAATAATGAAAACAGCTGAAATATTAAGGAAAACCCTTGAATGCAGAAAATAAAACACATGAGCCACGTGAGCAGGCCAGACAAACGGCTACAGAGACAAAACCTGAAGAAGCGTTACATGGAACCAAGAACATTAAATCTGCATATCTATAAGTTCGCTATCATCTTCACCATCCCCTTCCATTGACCCCACCCCCAAAGAGCGATACCATATAGCTGAGAAGGGTCAAGGCGGATGGAAAGACCGAGGAGAGAGCACTGACCTGACTTCCGCTGGACAAGCACAAAGAGAACTGGGACCTTGGAGAGGCTATTCAAATTCCAGTGGAGATCAATGGCCGCTGTCAGCCACAAATTGATGGTAAGTGGCTGTTGCGATAATGCAAATTCATTTGCAAATTTTACCGAAATGTGGAGGGAACTGGAAACCTGGAGAGGCTTGTTGTCACTCAGCTTCCAGGGAACATCACAGGTCGTTGTCAATGAGACATTTCTGATGACCTGTGTGGAAGCTCCTTGTGAGCCAATAATAATAATAACAAAAACTGTGGAGTTAGCATAACTGGCACCAAATAATCGAAAGGTCAAGGAGGGGAACGCACTAGCTAATGCGAAAAGGACTGGAGACTTAACGATATCCAAATTCCAGTGAAGATCAATGTCAATGGGAAATCAATGGTAAACAACTGTTGTGATAACGCAAATTCATTTGCATAGGTTATTGAAAGAGGTGAAGAGTACTGGAAATATGGGGAGATTGTTGTCAATCAGACTGCAGGGAACACCACAGGTTATTCTCAAAGATACATTTTTGATGATGGCCTATGTGAAAACTCCTAGTGAATAATAATAATAATAATAATAATAATAATAATAATAATAATAATAATAATGATAATAATAATAATAATAATAATAATAATAAATAATTATAATAATAATAATAATAATAATAATGATAATAATAATAATAATAATAATAATAAATAATAATAATAATAATAATAATAATAATGATAATAATAATAATAATAATAATAATAATGATAATAATAATAATAATAAATAATAATAATAATAATAATAATAATGATAATAATAATAATAATAATAATAATAAATAATAATAATAATAATAATAATAATAATAATAATAATTATAATAATAATAATAATAATAATAATAATAATAATAATGATAATAATAATAATAATAATAATAATAATGATAATAATAATAATAATAATAATAATAATAATAATAATAAATAATAATAATAATAATAATAATAATAATAATGATAATAATAATAATAATAATAATAATAAATAATAATAATAATAATAATAATAATAATGATAATAATAATAATAATAATAATAATAATAATAATAATAATAATAAATTATAATAATAATAATAATAATAATAATGATAATAATAATAATAATAATAATAATAATAATAAATAATAATAAATAATAATAATAATAATAATAATAATGATAATAATAATAATAATAATAATAATAATAAATAATAATAATAATAATAATAATAATAATAATAATGATAATAATAATAATAATAATAATGATAATAATAATAATAATAATAATAATAAATAATAATAATAATAATAATAATGATAATAATAATAATAATAATAATGATAATAATAATAATAAATAATAATAATAATAATAATAATAATGATAATAATAATAATAAATAATAATAATAATAATAATAATAATAATAATAATAATAATAATAATAATAATAATAATAATAATAATAAATAATAATAATAATAATAATAATAATAATGATAATAATAATAATAATAATAATGATAATAATAATAATAAATAATAATAATAATAATAATAATAATAATAATAATGATAATAATAATAATAATAATAATAATAATAAATAATAATAATAATAATAATAATAATGATAATAATAATAATAAATAATAATAATAATAATAATAATAATAATAATGATAATAATAATAATAATAATAATAAATAATAATAATAATAATAATAATAATAATAATAATAATGATAATAATAATAATAATAATAATAATAATGATAATAATAATAATGATAATAATAATAATAATAATAATAATAATAATGATAATAATAATAATAATAATAATAATGATAATAATAATAATAATAATAATAATAATAATAATAATAATGATAATAATAATAATAATAATAATAATAATAATAATAATAATAATAATAATAATAATAATCCCATCCGCTGGATGAGTGCAAAGAGGACTGGGGCCTTGCGGAGGTTTATTACCACCCAAATTCCAGTGAAGACCAGTGGTCGTTGCCAACGAGAAATCAATGGTAAGCAGTTGTTGCAATAACGCAAACTCATGTGCAACTTTTACTGAAAATGGTGGAGAGTACTGGAAATTTGAGGAGACTTGCTGTCACTCAGACTCCAGATAGCACTTTAAAGATGGTTTGTATGAGTACTCTTAGTGAGTAAAAAAATATGATGATGATGATGACGATGATAACGTCTATTTTAAATTAAAGCATGTATTGGACAGTGTTAAGAAAACTAATTTACAAACTAACCTATCGTTGGTCAGGGTTTTTTTTTTTATCATGCTTTCTGTTAAATTTATCCTCGGCAATTTCTTGCACGTTTTCTTGGCAAGTATGAAAATCAATTTCTAGCAACCTATAATGGTTAGTGTTATTTAATGCCACTAAAAAGTTGTAGATACGAACGAAGAACAATTCAAAACAAAGTAAATAATAATCGGTTTTGTTTGAATGAAAGAAGATGGATACAAACCTTACAAATCTTTATAATATATTATCCTCGAACTATAAATAGAATAATCCTTTTCAACTGAGCTAATATCTTTCGTTAGATAAATCCAGAAATTCGATTTAAGTGGGCCCTCTTCGTCATGAAATCGATTAATAGATTATGTCAGGGAAATCAACGCGGCTTTGAGTACATTCTCCCGTCCCACCGACTACAATATCAGAATTATATTTAGGTCAATTATAAAGATTAGGGTTTCATTCCAAAAGAAGGATTTAGCTTAAGACAAGACTCGATATAAAGTATTTTTAGACAAGTTTTAACAAAGAAATCGTCAATTTCATGATGGTTTTTGTAAGCTCTAATAAAACAGAAGAAATTTAAGACTTTACGAAGAAAATTGAATTTTATTTAAAACAATGATACTAGAGGTTTTTGTTTGCGAGGATCACAGTTTAAGGAAACATCAAATATTTAATACAAAACTATAAGCATTTAAGGTTTGAATAAGTTTTATCAACAAAAGACTAGATTGAATGTGCATGTTCCAAAGGTTCATTTTTATGTGTCATCAGTTTTTCGAATAGTACAAAATTAGCCGTTAGAATAAACGGAGAAAAAGAAAAAGAATGTCCGTAAAAGCATACTTATTTCTTATTCCTTTTTGTTGGTTCAGTAGCGGTCAAAGCGTGTTGACTTCTTTCCTGATTGCAATATATGTTATTCTCTCCTTGTTTGTTTCCCTTCTCTTTTGTTTATAAAAATGCTAGGGGTTTTATCAATTTTTAATCGGCTCCCACAGACATGTTTTTTTTTTTTTTTTTTTTTTTTTATTACATTTTCACCCCAAACAAGGCAAATTGCCACTTTGGTGTAGGGGGCTACTCTCAGGGGCAACAACTACTGGGGTACTATGTAGGGATTTGGGCAGCAAGGTGTCGGTTCACGTTACACTTGAACTTCTGCATGTCAGTACTGTTGGGGAAGCAGGGACCTGGAATGGAATTCCAGAGTCTTGCGGTTCTGGGGAAGAAACTATTGGAGTAAAAAGATCTTTTACATCTAGGGACCTCTACAGTGTGGGGGTGGGATCTAGTAGCCTGTCGGGTTTGTCGAGGGTGCTCGCGTCGTGGGGGCACAAGTGATTGCAGTTCGTCAGAGCACTCACCACTAAAATACTTGTAGAAAAGGCAGAGGGATGCAACATTTCGTCGATGGGACAGAGGCTGAAGCTTAGATGCCAGTTCAGGGCCTATCAGGTTTGTTGGTTTTTAAAATTCATTTTTAGCGGGCCCCGCTCCCATTGGCTAATTAATTTTTATTATTTTTTTCTCTCTCTTTTTTTTTTTTTTTTTTTTTTTGATCGGATGGATGCGTCGAGCCTATAACGTAGTGACGCGTTATCACACTTTGTGACAGCTGACGATAAACATCCGGTTGGGAGTTTATGAATCCCCACAAATACTCAACCTACAAACACTATTATGTTTGGATTAAATAAATACAGATGAATAAAAATCAAGATGAGAATAGTAGTCCGAATAATCCTAAATACAAATTACCGATACGCATTCTAAATTTTCTGAAAAAAAATATTATTTTACTAGCAGACCACTCGGTTGTACGCATAAATACGCATGGATATTATATTTTAATTATTGTAGATTTATTAGTTATTATGAACAGAAATATTAATAGGTATTAAACGTAACGTTAAATTCCGTATAAAAAATAAAGTAAAAGAAAAATGGAAATAAACTGAGACAATGTCATACGAGTATTATGTTTTTTTTTCTTAACAGTTCAATTCTGAGTAAAAAGAAAATAATACCTGAGCTGAGATTGAAAGCAAAACCTAAAAACAGTGAGTCAAGTATGATAACCATTAGACTAGCTTGGCAGATTTTTTAAATATGTTTTCAAACCTACTTATCTTTAACATAAAGAAAGTCATGTTTCTGGACCACGCATGCGCAATCGTGAAACAGTTGACGAACATAAAAATCTGACGAACCCCACGTACCAATTTGCATACGATATCAACCAACAAATCGATAAAATAGAATTAAAAAATCGATACATTGTGTAATGTCGTTACATTAACACACCTGTTTATTGAAAGATAGAATTACATTTCTAGCATTTCAATTATCAAATTAAGACCAAATCTTTAAGTTAAGTATCTTAGTAGAGAAAAGAATGAGTTATGACTTAACTGAAATCTTGATAATAAGTAATGGAATCTCGAAGTAAATATTTCAAATACAAAACAATTATTATTTTTATAATAGTGTAATAAATTTCGGAAGCAAATTACTATTGCGATCATAAGAAAGGGTCCTAAAAAGAGGCGGACAACAGGCTTAGGAAGAAAAGAATATGTTGTCCAAGACAGTGATACAAAGAAAGATTGTCGGTGTGTTACATGAAAAGGCTTGTCCCCTTTTCATGTAAGTAAAAATAAAGAGAATTAGTTAAATAAAAATAAAATCAGATAAAACGGGAATTATAGTCACGTTGACCAGACATACATGTGATTTCTCAATATAGTTAGAGAGAGTCAGACGAGGGTCAGATCAGAGTCGGGGAGAAGAGAGAGAAAGAGCTGACATGGGACCTTGGATGCGAGGTTAGAAGAAGAAATCATGTAAGACTTGAATTCCTGGATGCAAAGCCATTGACCGGTCATATGGAATAATAAAAAGAACATCTTCATCTTTTTGTATCTGCGTCTTCGTGTTGTTATTCAACAGAAAAGGTATTGTCCATTTATGTTATAAGAACTTTGTGAAAATCATCATCACCAAAACAAAGGTAAAGTGAAATTGTATTAATATGAACTTTGTGTTTATGAAAATGTACAACTGTCTCTCTCTTTACATGTACCTGTTAATGTCACCAATATGTTATCTCTCACAGCACACAACATGAACAACAACAAATATAGAAGTCGTCATTTAAACAAGATCACTAAATAAGAACAACAAAACATATACGAATATTTAGTACTTTTCGTCTAATAATAACACCCTTATGCAACAGGTGCTAACCGACTTTTGAGTCGCTAGTCTCGCTTTAGGTGGCGATATTTCCCCACGAGATTATTAACTCTCGGTGTTTTTATAATAGTTGGAAGAGTCCAGCAAGAGTGAATGGATCAGGCTTCATTACACCTCTCTAAATCTTTACTCCGCAAGTTGTACTGGTACGTTTTTCTTTTTGGGTCGATAGTTAAACGATCTTTGAATGTTTTTTCCTTCCTCATCAGTGGCGATCTGGATCTGTTGGGGGGTGGTTCGATGGTGAAAGTGTTATATATCGTCTTAATGATGTGTTCTTCTTCGTGAGGTGCAGAGTTTAGATCCTCAAACAGACATTTTCCTATTTGATAAGGTGCCTTTTATGCGTGAATTTAGGACCTTGAATCATGTAGACTATATCTCCGATTCTTTTGTCTATTGTGTCCGGTTCCCAGAAAGATGTGTAATTTTTGTATGTTTTCTGGGTCATAATCTTTCTCAGGCACAAAATTTTGTTCGCTTCTGTAGCAGTTTTTAAAATACGGGTCTTATTTTCTGCTGGAACATGGTCTTCGCTTGGGATACTGCTGATAGTGTGTTAGAATTCAGTTTGATCGTATAGACCTGTAGAAACAGTTGCAGTGCCGTTTCTGTAGGTGTGCCGCATGCTTTGTTAAGTGTTTGTTTTGATATGTTGACGAAGCGTTCCGCCTGTCCGTTAGATCGCGGGAGGGGTGTACTGAGGAGTCATGACATGATAAATTTGGAAGGTCTCACAGAACTCCTTGAAGTCTGTGGACGTAAATTGATTCCGTTGTCACTTACTAAGCAGTTTACAACTACAAACCAGGCAAATAATTCATAGAAGAAATTAATAACAACCCCTGTAATGAGTCTATTACATCTAAGTATTTCTGTCCATTTTTTGTATCTGTCAAGCACAATTAGTGGCCCCACGAAATATATATGAATTCTAGACCAGAGTTGGTCTGTTTTGGGCTTAAACGTAATTGGGTGCCTTTGCATGATTCGACCATGTTTTTGGTGTCTTCATCCATCTTTGGCCAGTACACGTAACTACGCAATAGGTTCTTTACTTTGTTCATTCTTGGGTGACCCATATAAAAATCTTTCATTTTCCTTTTTTGTAATGCTTTTGGTATTATGACCTTTTCATTGTATAACAGGACGTCATCACGCATAGAAATATTGTCTGTATTTTGTGGTCTTTATTTGTGATTTTCTGTTTTGTAGCACTAATGAATTCGTCTTTTTGTGCTTTGTATTTAGCGTGACGAAAGGTTTCTGATAGTATTGCACATCCTGGTTTTAACTGCACTATCGATACGTAAGGAAGCAATTACTGGGTCCTAAATAAGTTCACTCTGTCTCGGAACCAACCTTAAAAGTCCGCCTGGGTGTCCGATCTGCTTTAAGGAGACGTACTCTAATTTGAAATTTTAACTTAGCAGAAGAGTGCCTCACTTCAGCAGTCTGTTTACCGCATAGATGTGTAACGCTTTCCTTGACCCAAAGATGGTCAATAGAAGTTTATGGTCAGTCTGCAGTATAAAAATCGTCCGTGTAAATATCAGTGGAATTTTGTAACCGCGAAGATAATAGCAAGAGCTTCTTTCTCGATCTGTAAAGTGTTTATCTGATAATAACCGAGATCTTCACGCATGTGAAATTGTTTTTTTTTCTTCCGTTCTGCATTTTATGTAAGATACAGACCCTACTTCGTATCAGCTCGCATCGTTAGTGACTGTTATATCTAGTTTTGGCGCATAGCGCGTGAGAAATAGATCTTGCGTCAGGTTTATTTTTTATTAAATGCCCTGGCATTCAGGTGTTCATTTCCACACTCTGTCCCTTTTTAATAGCTCGTTTAGTGGGACTTGTATGGCGTGCATATTAGCAATGAGTGTCTGGTAATAGTTTTCGAAACCCCAAATCTTTGTAATTCTGTAATAGTTTTTAGAGCCAGCATATACTTTATAGCTGTGACCCTTTTTTGGGTCCGATCTTCTATTATTTTTGTCTATGATGTGTCCAAAGTAATTTAAGGTTTTCCTGAAGAAATCAGACTTCCTTCTTTTATTTTAAATCCAAAATCCTGCATTCGAGGTAATACCTTGTGGGCATGATCTCAATATTGTTCCCTGATTTGAATTATTATGGAATCATTTAGCTATGCTATTGCGAAATCAGGGCAACTCAACATAGTATGCATAACTTCTTGAACTTGAAGAATTGCGGCCACTATCTTAACTGAAAAAGCTAACCTTTGGAATTTGAATAATCTTTTATAAGTGTTAATACAAAGCAATTTAAAACTATTTTGCTCGACGAGCATTTGAAGGTATGCATCATTTAGATTGACTATAGAGAAGAAAAATTTCCATTTAGCTTAATGAAAATTTCTGCCAGGTTAGGGAGTGGGTAATGGTAGTCTTTTAGTGCTGAGTTCAAACTTGTGTTGAAGCCAGCGCAAACGCGAATTTTGACTTATTTTGATGTTGACTGAATTCAACTTTTGATTGGATGCCGTTTTTTAAAGGTCTTTCAAGTTGTTCATTAATTTTCTTTAGTGAAGCGGATAGTACATTTCTTTTTTTTTTCTTGAATACTAGTTACGTATTGTCTTTGTGTTTGAATATGGATGACATTTTTTTCTATTTTCGTAGAACGTGAAAACTTCAGGGAACATTTTTTTTTTTTAATTCTGACTTGAAATTTTTCTCGCAGCCGTTAGAGTTTCCACTTTTTGACAAAAAGTATTTCAGCAAATTCCATAAATTAGTATTATTGCATCCCACCTATCCACAAAAGATTTCCTGTTTTTTTTTTTAATTTTAACAGGAATACTTTTAATTTCTTTGTCGTACCGTTAAATATAATATTAGTGATTGGTGATAAACCGTCAAAATATATTTTTGACTCAGTCAGCGCCCTGGCTGACTTAAGTATGGTACGTTTATTTAATCTTTTTCACGCATGCAAATTGATGATCGATAAGTCTAATCTCGAATGTAACTGAAACGTCATATTTTTATTTAATACTAGCGGAGATACCCGGCATCGCCCGGGTTTGAAGAGGTGATGAAGTAAAGAACCCCGGTAGGCAGCCCAGGTGGAGAATAGTGTTAAAGTGGAAGTAGCAGGGGGATCAAAACAACGGTAGACATCCCGGGTGGAGAGAGGCGTTAAAAAAAGTGATAATAGGCTGGCAGGCTCGAGCCCGTAACGCGAAGGATAAGATAGTGGAAAAAAATAACGTCTTAGCTTATGCCTCCATCACGAAACCGGAAGTTGCGAGCGTTGGAATTAAGGGTAGTTAATCGAAAGGAGACGATGACTTACGAAAATGTCGACAACAAAAGCAACCCCTCATTGTGAAAAATGGCCGAGTTGAAGGTGAATGAATTAATGTTTTTGGTAAAGGTTTCGATATTTGTCGTCCGAGAGATTGAGCTTAAAAACGATATCGACTTTGTCACGCTCCAACGTTACTGTCAGAAGTTTTTGCGAAACATACTAACACATATGCCTCTTATATATTAGACTAGCACGACGCCCGACAGTGTCTGGTCGTAAAATACGCTTAAATATGATATTTTGATTAATGCAGATTTCGTATTTATTATATTATATTGAACCCGATATATAGTAATGATTTAAAAGTTTAAAAAAACTGACTCGTGCGCCACCACCAAGAATCGAACCCAAAACGTTTAACTTACGATTTACTTTGTCCTTTGACGTTAATACCTGAGCTTTGAAGATATATTTGCTGCAAAGCTAAAAAATAAAAGACGAACCAATTGCTATTTCGTTACGCATTCATATTCGTAATTCACCTGGCAAAGTACATTTTGTTAATTTTCACTCTTTTGCACCGATTATACCCGGCTAATACAAAATATAAAGTTTTGCATAGGTTCGAATACCCTGTATTTTAGGTTTCATGTCTGTAGACTAAAACTGACAGAGAAGTTTGAGTATAAACACTCGAGGTATTATAATGGTTAGAAAAGTTCAATATGAGTGAATTCATAAGTCCGTATAACAAACTCTAATAAAAAAATAACTAATGTAAAAAAATGTTTTTAAAAAATCGGATGAAATTCAGAAAAATTTCTTATAAAATGAATTCAAATATTTTCAAACATTGTATTTGTATGTCCTTTTTTCAAATAAATAATCTTGAGGAAGTCGTGAAATAAAGATGAAATAAAGATGAATATCTAAATTACTTTGGTTAGTTAATTTTCGATCATGTTGGAATATTATTTCGATCATGTTGGAATATTAGTTCTATAATTTTTATTATATATATATATATATATATATATATATATATATATATATATATATATAGAGAGAGAGAGAGAGAGAGAGAGAGAGAGAGAGAGAGAATAGCAATCCACCAGGTGTTTCCGGTCGGAAAATATGCTTAAATATGATATTTTTTTTATTCATGCTGATTTTCATATTTATTATTATAGAGCCAATAATCTATTGATTATTATATAGCACCCAATACATAATAGTGATTTCAAAGGTTTAAAAAGGGCATGACTTGAGTGCCATCAGCTAGAATCGAAACCCAAACATTTAGCGCTCCAGTCTTAGTCAGTACCCTTTGAGATATTGTCAGATAGATAATGAGTTAAAAATCAACAGATTTTAATGTATAAATATATATTTGCGCATGCATAAAAGAGCACAAGAGTCGACTTACGTCTTCCAAGTTCCAATTTCTTTCAATTTCGAGTTAGAAGTTATTTTACCGGCTAAATACCAAATCGGATTTGTTACAGAGGTTCAAATTTCCTATATATCCGATTTAATTCTGTAGACCAAAATTTGACACAGAAGTTTGGCAGAGAGCGTTCCATAGACAGACAAATAACATCATCTTGTTAATATTTCCTAGGCATGGTCTCAAATAGTGGTCCCTCACATTTAAGTGGCGATATGCCTTGTTAGGGAAGAACGTGAGTAAAAAAAGAGGGGTCACTGAGATGAGCACTGTTGGTAAATGCTTTCGTATAAATATCGTCAACCACTAGGCAGCGCTCCATTGGTTTATTTACAGAGACATGTTCATTATGCTAATAGCACCAACTGGTGATATCATTAACATGAGCGCTCAACACAAATCATCTACAGACTGTTTTGCAGATTCCCCAAAAGTCTCGATAAATAATTCAGTTAATAAGTAAGATCTGTTCAAGAAAAAGGTGATGTGTTTATTCTTTATAATTACGCACAAGGAAATACATCTCTTACTAAGCATCCACGTATACCATTGTCACGGTGTTCATCTCTCCTAGCCCACCTCTCCCAAATACACCTTTATCATCTCTTTCCACCTGCTTACCCTATTTACAAACAGTATCAACTACTAAGCTCTCTCTCTCTCTCTCTCTCTCTCTCTCTCTGCAACAATTGTCCTAAATATGACACACACATCCTTTGAAATAGTGACAAACATATGCGGAACATCCATTATAGCAAACATCAGTTTTGTCTAGCAGAAGCTGTTCAGTTGTTTGGCTTGATAAAAGTTGTTTGGCATGATAAAAGTTATTTGACATGATAAAAGTTATTTGACATGATAAAAGTTATTTGACATGATAAAAGTTATTCGACATGATAAAAGTTATTTGACATGATAAAAGTTATTTGACATGATAAAAGTTATTTGACATGATAAAAGTTATTTGGCATGATAAAAGTTATTTGACATGATAAAAGTTATTTGACATGATAAAAGTTATTTGACATGATAAAAGTTATTTGACATGATAAAAGTTATTTGGCATGATAAAAGTTATTTGACATGATAAAAGTTATTTGGCATGATAAAAGTTATTTGACATGATAAAAGTGAGTTCTTTTAGAACAAAATGTAATAATATATTATTGATTTTCTTCAAATTTACCCAGAGGGCACTTTCATGTAAAAGACGACATTTTTTTCCATAAAATGTTGGTCCTAATGGGTCAGAAAATGATTATGGTAAATTTCTTTCTATATTCAAATTCAATAAAAGTTAAGCCACAGATAAGGAATATTAAGTATACATATTTTATTTTTTATGAATAAATTTCAATCATAATTTATTCTTGATAAGTTAAAAATCGATTTTTTTCCGTCAACATTTGGTCGATGAAATGTCGACTGATGTCTTCGTACACGTAAGAAAATTTCTGCCTATGTTTTATTTTGTTGTGAACCAAACCTGCTACCTCAACTGTTTTACATCGTCTTTTTCTTGGTTGATTCTCCGGAATCGACGATCACTAGGACGGTTGTCCTTTGTGGAATGCCTTCTGGTGACTGTGCAGATCGGTCATCGACATTCACAATCTATGGCATCCAGGACATGGGAATTCCTGGGAAGAGAGGCCCTGGGCAAATGACGCTTTCCTCTTCTATGTTTGTCCTCTGCGACTTTTTTCTGTTGATCTTGGAAGTCGAAGTGTCTCGTTTTTACAAAGCCCTCGAACTGTCCCTGTCTTTGGCCCTACCTTCCTAGTCTTTCTCTGGGATGTCACCTCAGCTGATCCTTGTAACGCCTATGAAGAGCGCCTTTATCTCATTTCCCCTGGCACAATTCACTATAGAACATGACTTTATGCAGTCTTGTGTCATCCATTCGAAACAATTGTCTCTCCCAACGAAGCTATATAGTTAGAAGCATGACCTCAATGCTGGTGACATGCACCCTCTCCAGGATTTCATTGTTGGTTATGTAGTCCGGCCACTTGATGCCCATGATGGAACGGAGGCATCATTGGTGGAAACGTTCCAGAAGCTGCACGTTTTTCTGGTACAGGTCTCCTACATCTTCTGATGCAAGAATCTTTCACCGTTGCTATATTATCGAAGTCTCTTGTTCTGCACACATTTCTCTATATTCTTCAGATAATAATTTATTAATGTTGATTACAGCCTAAGAAGACCTTGAGGAATTTAGTTTTGTAATCAATATGATCAATTGTAGGATGTTCAGTCTTTATGCAAATTACTTTCAGAAATTTTAATCTTTTAATGTTGGTATTTTGGTGTATTGTATTGCATTATTAACGAAAATGGTCTATGTTGAGAAGAGCGGTTTCAGTTAATTTATTTTAGGTGTAGGAAAATTGGGTTACTATCAGAGAAATGAAAGGCGAGCCTACACGAAATTGTTGTTGTAGTAAAACCGATGTAACAGTTCGATTTTTTTTTACTATTGAACGGTATTGAAACTGATATATAATATTGTTTCTTTTCTACTTACTGTAGTTTTTGGGACTGAAAGTAATTATAAACTAGAAGGTATGAACACACACATGCACGCGTGCGCATGTACATACATGCATAAATGTGATTGCTGCCATTATTTTCTCTTTCTTTTATAAAATGCATGATTAAAAAATGGCAAAGATTTACTCAAGCACACACACACACACACACACACACACACACACACACATGTAATAGCAATTATAGACAAAATAAAGGCATATGTTAGTATACATAGATTTATTTGTCAATGTACACAGGAGACACAGTAATTGGGTGAGGTGTTATATGTTCTTTATATCTATGAATCTCGAAGCTTAATTCTTATAATCAGAAGATGCTTACAGAGCTTGATTACACACATTTCAATACGACATCGAGCTAGTGGAATATTAAAATATCTAAAACATAGGTGCGTGATGGACGGAGGATAAGCGGGGCGATCTAGGGGTGTTAAACATGTAGGTGAATTTAAGTTAGCTGGGGACTTTCGATAGATTAGGAGTTATAAGGAATAGATGGGAATAATATATTATGGGAGCGGATGGTGACGATACATAGAGAGGCATAAAGAGATGGACGGATAAACGAGGTTAAGTACATATTCAGTGAGTAGAGGGATTATATGGATGCGGATTGCTAAATATTATAAAACGGGCGATAAAAGTTGAGTGAAGTAAAGTGAAATAGAATAAAATAACATGCAATGGATCGTTTAGTGATTAAGTCCAGGGGAAAAATGGTGAAAAAATCAAATGAAAGCACCATGTATTAATTAAAATGAATGTTTAAAAGAATATGCAAATTAGCTAGATCGTTTGCTAGTGAATGCGATTCCACAACCAAGATATGAGAAAATTGTATTTTCTTTTTAGGTTCGCCTTTTTTCTGTTGTTCTTAGCCTTCGGTTCCGGCAGATACTGCAAGCAAAGGCCATATGTAGGGGCAGCCCCACATATAAGAACTTGGTCAATGTAGGGGCAACCCTTCATACCAATTGTCACTATCTAGCTCTCCTACTCCCCAAGGAGTTGGTCCCCATTTCCCCTTCACTCCTAACTTTAAAAGTCGGCCTTGCGCCTAATTGCTCGCAAATGTATACCCTTTTTTTCTGTTGTTCTTGGCCTTTGGGCCGGGATCCAAGTGTAGTATCTGTTCCGGCAGATACTGCACTTAAGATAATTTGTACCAGTCAATGAAGGGGAAACCCTCTATACTGGGACAATTATTATTTTTGGTAACCAGAGTGCCCCCTTTTTGCCAACTTTAAGGGGAGCTGGTTTTTACCTCACATTAAAAACGGCCTTGTGCCTAATTTGCTCAGTGGGGGAGCAAATAAATACCATCTGTTCTGCAGATGCTGCACTTAAGATACTTTGCACCAGTCAATGGAGGGGAAACCCTCTATACTGGGAAGAATTATTATTTTTGGTAACCAGAGTGCCCCCTTTTTGCCTACTTTTAGGGGAGCTGGTTTTTACCCCACATTAAAAACGGCCTTGTGCCTAATTTGCTTTTGTGGGGAATCAAATAAATGCATTAAATAAATAGAAAAGAGGGTTTTTAATATGACTATCGATACACACAAAAGAAAACCGAATTTGTAGGAGTATATATATATATATATATATATATATATATATATATATATATATATATATATATATATATATATATATATATATATAGTTAGTTAGTTACTTATAAAATATATATGGCGATTAAGCCACACTAAATACTCCGCGTTTCATCCACTCTAGGATTCTTTAGGCTTATGCGCGAATTTTGTGGTTGTCCGTCGTTTTTATATACGCATCTTCTATTGAGATTTTAGTTATATATATATATATATATATATATATATATATATATATATATATATATATATATATAATGATTGGGTCATCTTTGCAAATGATCGCTGTCCCGCCCCCCAAAATCCCAACCATCAGCGCCCCCTTCAAGTTCATCTCATATGGCCACGTAGGTGGCTCTTAAACCAGCAATCGATTTACGTGGCTTGAAGCAAAGATGACACATAAAGTCAAGTGTATGCACTGGGTTAACTCGACCATTCTGTGGTATGGTGTCCCTGTGTACAACCATATGCCTCTTCAGACCAGCAGCCGACTTGCACTTCCTGCCACACATCACACATCACACAGGTTGTCTTGTCAGGTCGTGAAGGTGAAAGTACATAAGGGCGTTTTTCGTGTGATTTCATGTGATTCATATATGCAGCTTGGCAGTAGAAAGCGCCTACATGTTTCACACTTCCAGGCAGCTTTACAAGCTTCTAATTCCTTCACATATATACACATTATATATATATATATATATATATATATATATATATATATATATATACATTACACACACACACACACACACACACACACATATATATATATATATATATATATATATATATATATGACGTTAATGTATGTGTATTATTTATAATCATAACTTAAGTTTATTTCCCAAAAGGAAGATGCCCAGATTTAATTCAAAGATAACATTATATTGCCAGCAAGAAATGAATAAAAACTAAACCGACAAAAAGAAGAAGAAGATTTTTCCTGCTGGGAAATTTTATTAAGATATTTCTTCTGTTGTTGTTTCTTATAAGCTATTTCAATAATTCAATTCATCTCTTTTTTTCCTTTTCTTAATTAAGCAAAGGATATCGGAAAATGTAACCATTCCGACACCTGGTTTATCATTTCAAAAATTGGCTGCAAAAAATACCGAAAATTCATGCATAATTGAAATGTTTAAGATTCTTTGAATTTTCTGCAAAAATATTTCACTATTTTTTTTTTTTTTCTTTTGGATGGGGGATTCCATTTATTTTATATCTTTGCTTATTTTTTAAAAGGATTTTATTTCATGCGCGAGCTATTCATTCTGTTTATTTGAATGTAATTTTTTCGCACTACAGGCGCTCATTCAGCAGAATCTGTAGCAACAATTGATACGTCAATACAAAGAGTCATCAAATCAAGGGAAGTCGAGTGCAACCAAAAACAGTTATTACAGAAAAACCCAGGTACGAATGGCAAAGATTGAAAAAGGTCAGATTAAAATTCCATTGAGAACTTTACCCAAAATACAACGATAAAATAAATAATCCCTCTCTATTAATAAACTCTCTCTCTCTCCATTCTCTCTCTCTCATATATATATATATACATATATATATATATATATATATATATATATAAAATAAAAAATACGAGCAAACAGTTAATAAACATGTTAAAAAAGACTTTGAAATGAGTTAAAAACATATTTAATCTGAAAAGGAAACACTAGAGCAGTGGATAGTCCTTAATACGCAGAGTTTCGAAGAAATACTTTCCTTCTTATCAGAGGGTAGGAATTATATATATATATATAATATATATATATATAATATATATATATATATATATATATATACAATGCTAAAAATAAACAGATTCTCTATAAACAAACACACACACTCTGTGTGTGTGTGTGTGTGTACGTCATACATCGAAAATGACGAGAGTATTCTGTATATATATATATGAATTGGCTGAAAAATGCGAAATTCGTTGTTTGTTTGCGGTCGAGTGGGAGAATTGCTGACTGTCAACACGGCGGTTCTAGGTTCAATCCTTGGCTTGAGAGAGATGCTAGTCTAGCGGCACTGATGTGTTGTGATACAACGAAACAGGGCTGTATGTCAATGACTACAAATATATATATATATATTTATATATATATATATATATATATATATATATATATATATATATATATATATATATTATCATAACACGGGGCATTCACTTGGGGTTAAGACAAAGATTTATTTACAAAGGGGATAAGACAAATTATTTATTTACAAAGGGGATACAAGGAGAGAGTCTGTCTCTCGCTCTGTCTTTGAACTCTCTGATTCCCAGAGGTGTATTTCTACATTGTCTGTACATTATTGTATGGGGGTGGGAGGTGCTAGATCATTCCATTATAACACCTTCCCCCAAGCTAAATCATTCCTTTAAATTTGGCTTTACCATTTAGCTCTTTTGAGCTTGAACCAAAGCGTTCGTCCCCTTTTCTTTTTTTTTCACTTCTCTTTATAGTTCGCATTTGTAAATTCTTCAACTAGTTGTCGGAGTTACTGATAATTCCCTTGGTATTTATTGTTGTTTAGAGGTTTATATGTCTTTTAATGGGAAAATGTGCGTCCTCTTATAATATAGGATATTCTCTTGATTCTTTTTGAGACTATTCCATCTTCCCAAAAACTCTTTCCTATCTGATAGCTTTTAAAGAAAGCTTTATCATCGTCCTTATGCGTCCTGTACATTGCATTATCTTTAATAATGTTTTTCTCTTTTTTTTCTCGGAATTAATCGGTCGAACTCAGAACGTACTTTTCTGGCAAACATCATTGCATATATTGTGATAAATTTGCATTAGTATTCTGGTTTGGCGTTATCCTATAAATTGTTAGGACTTTTTAAATACTCTTTTGTTCAGTGTTGATGTTGTTATTTTTTTCGATGCTCTTTTGAAGGTATCGACAAACCTTTCTGCTTGCCCGTTAGAATGAGGGTTATAAGTTGCTGTTGTAGTATGTTCCATGGCCAGTGACTCACAGTAGTCCTTAGAGTTTTGTCCTGTGAACATGGTACCATTGTCACTAAAAATTGTTTTTGATACTTCAAATCGACTAAATACCTCGTCCACCGCCTCTATAGTGTTTGCAGCTGTGGAGTGTTTGTATTTATAAGTTTCCGGCCATTGTGAAAAAATATCCACGATTACCAGATAATAATATCCTTTCAGTGGTCCTGCATAATCTATATGAATGCATGTCCAGGGTACATCTGTTTTATATCTATTTTAGGCCTATATGTATATCCTCTCATTAGAGCTTTTATTCTGGAGATTCCAGGATGGCCCATATGAAATTCTATCATTAGAGTTTTGTCACGTATTAATCCTTTATTTTATTTTCGTTTTGCCACACGTGTTGTTTTATCTTGTTGATTGATTCGCTGATTTTTCGCTGATTTTTTTTATTTCTTCGAGTGTTATAGGTAGTTCTCTAACAATATTTATTAGTATGTCTGTTAGTTCATTTTCTTCTTTTAGTACTGCTATAACCCTTTATTCAAGCAATTCCGCACATACTCTGATCTTTTTCTTTTTCTTTTACACATAGTGTGGGTGATGCCCACTCAGAGTAGTCCACTTTTTATTTACTCCATTTTCTTCGAGTCTTTTTAGTATTTTATCAATTGTTTCCAGTGAATAGAATGACACCTTCCTTCTAGGTTTGAATACCGGTTTACCTATGTTCTTCAGTTCAAATTTCACTTCAATCTTAGTGCAACAACCCAGTTCCTCAGAATAAACATTTATAAAATCCTTTTTTAAATCTTCAAATAAATTTTCTAGCAGTTTGGAATTTACTATCCCTACCACACTTACTTTTCTACAAACCAAGTTTATGGGTTTCTCCCATAAATTGAATAGTATCATCAAATCGATACCAAATGAATTAGAATTATTTCCTAGTATGATATAAATTTTGGTCTTTACTGTATTTTCATTTAGTGTCACCTTTTATAAAATTCTCCTTTTAATTTTAGTCAATTTCCAAAAAAACCTCTGGCAATTTTTTCTGTGTTTTGTAACTTTGGATATCTAATTTTCTTCCAAGTAATTTCATCAATTAGGGATACATCACTCCCAGTATCCAGAAGACTGGTTACTTTCCAGTCATTAATTTTGACATTAATATATTTTCTTTCCTTACTATTCATGAACTCGTTTTTAGATCCGGTGATATTTATTTTTTCAGGCTTACGTTTTTTTTCTTTTTGCATACCGTTGATTTATACCCTTTAGATCCACACTCATAGCATATTTTCTTTTCTGGCGTTCCCGCGACGTGTTCTACAGTATTTCTTTTTTGTGGACGCGTTGCTTAACCATTTGTACTTTGGCATTATTTTTTTCTTCAATACTTGTATTTTCCTGTTTTAAATTCAGCAGCTTTTGGCAATTCTGTAACTTTTTGTAAAGTTATTTCAGTGTCTAGATTCATGATTGATAATATCCTTGAACGAATCTTGTTATGTTAAACGGCTGTTAAACCCTGAACAAATATTAAACATTTTAACATATGTTCTTTGAGGTCTTTTATCCTAAATAATTCACATTGGGCATTTACTTTTTCCTCCATAAGCAGTAATAAAAAATGCAAGAGAGCTATATGCCCAGTCTGTTAAATCCAAGGTAGCTGATCAGCGGCTTGGATCCCACCAGTTTTGGCAAATAACAAATAGGATCCTGAACAGAAGTGTGCGTTCTATCCCAACCATTATCAATGGACCAGAGGTCATCTCGTCAGCGTCAGACAAGGCCAAACTATTTGCAAAGAACTTTGCAGCTAATTCTACCCTATGCGACGAAGGCCATCAACTCCCCATATTTCCTCCTATAACACAGAACAAGCTAGGTAACATACAAATATCCGTGCATGAGGTCGCCAAGCTAATCAAGAACCTAGATTCCAGTAAAGCAACTGGCCCTGATGGCATCCCAATTATAGTGTTAAAAAAGCTTCAACCAGAACTTGCTCCCATACTTACGAAACTATTTAAGCGCTGCCTTAAGGAGAAGTGCTTTCCGACTCCCTGGAAGACCTCATCAGTTTGCCCTGTATTTAAGAATTCAGGTGATAAGTCATCTCCCTCTCAATACAGACCAATAAGTCTCCTGTGTGTTATGAGTAAGTTGCTGGAATCCATATCAAATAGAGAAATAGTTAACCACCTCAGCAGGAATAACCTTCTTAGTGACACACAATATGGCTTCCGCTCTGCAAGATCTACCGCAGATGTGCTGACGGTTATATCACATAGGATTAGTGAATCTCTTGACAAAGGCTTCCTTTCTAGGGCAATTGCTCTCGACATATCAAAGGCCTTCGACAAGGTATGGCATAAGGGTCTACTTCACAAGATTTCCAGCTACGGTATAACTGGAAATGTTTTCTCAATCATTAAATCATTTCTCTCCGATAGGCTCATAAGAGTAGTGGTAGATGGACAAAAATCGGAAGCCTGCAATATAAATGCTGGAGTCCCTCAGGGGTCAATCCTGGGCCCAACTCTCTTCCTGATCTACATCAATGACCTCCCTAAACACATACTTAAATTATTCGTTGACATCTATGCTGATGACACGACCATCTACGGCAACACATCAAAGGCTGTAAATGACAAAGTTCTCTCTGATTCTCTCTCCTCTGATCTCGAGCGCGTGGTTCAGTGGGGGAAGATGTGGCTGGTTACCTTTAATGCATCTAAAACCAAACTCCTATCCTTACATCATCAACGCTCTGATCCCCATCTGGCATCAATTGTGATGGATGGCTCTCGTCTGGGTGAGGCCCCGTGTTTTGACAAGCTTCTGGGTTTGACCTTTACTCCTGATCTGAAATGGAACACGTACATCAAGTCTGTTGCCAAGGTCGCTGGAAAGATGGTGGGATCCTTCTACCGTTCCAGAAGATATCTCACTACTGATGCAATTCTCTATCTATATAATGGAGCTTTTTCAGCACTATAACTGGAATGCCCTCAGGGCCAGTTGCTTTACTGGAATCAAGGTTCTTGATTAGCTTGGCGACCTCACGCACAGATATTTGTATGTTGCATAGCGTGTTGTCTGTTATAGGAGGAAATACAGGGAGTTGATGGTTATCGTCGCATAGGGTAGAATTAGCTGCAAAGTTCTTGGCAAATAGTCTGGCCTTGTCTGATGCTGACAAGATGACCTCTGGTCCATTGATGATAGTTGGGATAGAACGCACACTTCTGTTCAAGATCCTGTTTGCTATTTGCCAAAACTGGTGGGAATCAAGCCGCTGCTCAGCTACCTTGGATTTACCAGACTGAGCATATAGCTCTCTTGCATGTTTTATTACTCTTTTACAGTGGTTGCTGGCAGTCCTGAAAGCAGCTTTCGTCTCAGTACATCTATTACGTTGGTGGCTATGGAAAAAGTGATTTCTGTGCGCGATGGCAGCAGCACATTCAGGGGAGAACCATGGCTGGCTGTTAGGTTTTTGTTGGAATTTTTTGGATGGTATGAATCGGTCTATGCCTACAATTAACCATTCGGTCAGGTCTGATACTATAGAGTGCACATCCTCTTTAAACATGGAATGCAGAGGTAGGTCAGATATGAATGTACGGAAGCTGTCCCAGTCAGCCATAGAGTATCGATATACAGTACGGTTGAGAAGTACGTCTGAAGACTTATTACATTTCATTTTTATCTTAACTGATACAACAGAGTGGTCAGAGGATCCCAGAGGAGATAGAACGGAACATGAACATAGCTCAGGGGAAGTTGTGAGGAAAAGGTCTTGAAGGCTTGCATATTGACCGGGTGTATTAGGCACACGGGTTGGTTCGTGAACAATCTGAGTGAGGTCATAGGCAATGGCAAAATCATGACAAAACCTCCCCTCGTCATCGGTTTTATTTGAGTGGGTCAGCGATTCCACATTATGGGCATTGAATTCACCGCAAATGTGAATTTTAGCCGAAGGACGAGCAGACATGATGTGGTCAATTTTCTCAGATATGCTCTTAAAGATAGTAACCCCACTGTTGTGGGGGCGATAGAGGGCAAATATAAATTCAGTGGTGTAAGCGAGTGAAACCTGGAAGCACATATGAGGTAAATTAGGGTCTTCTCTGGAGATATCCCTACCACATGGAAAGCTATCTTTGATGTAGGCTCATATTCCATGCCCATGGCGATCTAGGGGGTCAGATTTAAATGCTAAGTTAGAGTATCCTTTAATTATGAATTCGTCTAGAGAAGTGGTTGGCCCTATGCCAGTTTCACTTAGAAAGAATATGTCCGGTTGCATCTCCTGTAATTGTGTTTCAACCTCTGGAAGGTTGAAACGTAGACCCCGTATGTTGGAGAAGGAGACCTGGTAGTAGGGGTCTACGTTGGAGGATGGGGTTCTAGGTTTATTCATGTTTCTTTTTCGGAGATTTATCATGATTGTTGAGGTTTGTTTCATAATATTAAGACAAATATGACATGTATGAAATAAAATGTCGTCCTCCCCGAAAATTCTCGATACAATATCTATTGTTTTCTTAACAGAAACAGGTTTCTTTGGTAGAATGAAATTTGTATACTTGGTATTTTCCTGAGTACCAAGTTTTTGTAACAGCAGAAAATTTTTTGTCTCGTCAGACCACCAAATATTTTCATATCTTCTAAAATACGCTAGAAAATTCAGACCATCTGTTGGTTCATACAAAATATCGATCTTTGATTTAATGAGAAGTTTAATGTTTTTTTAAGATATAACACAGCATATATAAATGAATAACAAGTTTGCTAAATTCAAAAGTCTCAGATTTTGACCATCTTAACACTCATATTTTTTCAAAAATAATCTTCTGTACATTTACAGATTTGTTGCGTTCATGGGGGGGCACAGATATTTGTATTTCAATACTGGATATTTTCTCCGTAGACTCATCAGAAAAAAAAACCCAGTTCTCAAAAAGATAAATGCATAGGAATGCACGAATCCATGTATGTGTGTGTGTGTGCGTGCGTCCAAGCGCGCACGTACATCGTTTAAAAGAAAATGATTATTTTGTGGGTGGGGAAATGGAAGAATAGAGAAAAATAAATTATTAATTGTCACCAATATCAGGGTATTAAAAAAAAAAAAAGTGACACTCAAAACCCAAGCAAATATCGACAAGATAATTTATATACACATATACATATTCACAATAATATGCGGGGGGGGGGGACGATTAAAATAAAGGAACGTTGCATATTTTAATCGTTTTCCCCCCATTTTTCTCTCCCCTCACTACATAACGTAGCGCAACGTGATTTTATTTGTATATATTTCGGATTCCCACTGGTTTATTTTTTATTTAATTTATTTTTTTTCAAAACAAATCCCTCGATACAACTTTGGGAAAACGAGGGCGAAACCGGCCAGATGACTCCCCCTCCAATTTTTTTTCTTCTCTTCTGTTCACCTGTTGACTCTAACGTTTTTAATCATGAATTTAAGTATTCTGTCCATGATTGCAATATGTACACACACACACACACACACACACATATATATATATTAATCATCCACAGGCTAACTATTTTGTTGTATCACAGGTCTTCTAGGTGGCAAGCGATTACTTCAAGCTGATATCAGAATTCTTTTGTCTTTGATTACATGCAAAGGTTTTACACTATCAGTTCAATCCTACTAAGATTAATATATAATAATATAATATATATATATATATATATATATATATATATATATATATATATATATTGCTTACCAAACTGCTCTGTCAGCTTTCGGTCTACAAACATGAAACTTAATATATAGGTATTCGAACCCATGCAAAACTTTATAGTTTGGGAATATTGGTGCAATGGTGAAATAGTGTAAATGGAATTTACCAGATGATGATCGAACGATGGCATTACGAATATGCATGTGTAACATAATGGCTATTGGTTCATGTTTTAATTTTTAGTCTTGCAACAAACATGTCTTCATAGCTCAGACACAAACATCGTAAGGTAAATGTTTTAGTTTCGATTCTCCATGGTGACGCACGAGTCATTTTTTTAAAGCCATTTAAATCATTACTATATATTGGGCCCAATAAAATATAATAATAAATACAAAATCTGCATTAATCAAAATATCATATTTAAGTGTATTTTATGACTGGCCAATACCTGGTAGCCTGCTAGTACATGTAATATATATATATATATATATATATATATATATATATATATATATATATAAAGCTAAATGTCTGTGTGTGTGTGTGTGTGTGTGTGTGTGTGTGTGTGTGTGTATGCCTGGTCACGAATAGGCTCCTATATGGTTGACTATTTTAAAAAACTGAATACATATAATGATAGATGTATCGAGACACAGGAATGGGTATGTTTTATCTGGCAGAACAGTGGTTCATTAAAATTGTGGGGTCTGCGTTCGCGCCTGGTCCACAAAGTATGGAAATAAAACAATTAACAATAAAAAAAAAACGTTTACAAATGTTTTTGATAAAGATGTACATAAGAATATTTTCACAAGTATGTTTTAACTTAAATAGGGATGGTATAATAAAATTGTGAGTATTATACCATACCTGTTCACACTGAAACACTTATCACAATATTCTGTGGATCTATATTAAAAACCCTTGTTAAACTTTGTGGCATATTTTCATTCTATGGAGGTCAGGCGCAAACGAACACTCCATAATTTTATTATACCATATTTCTTCAAACTGAAACATAATTATCAAAGTATACTTACGCAGATAGATATGAAAAGTCTTTATTAAAGTTTGTGCTTATTTTCATTATATGGAGGCCAGGCGCGAACGCAGACCCCAAAATTTTATTATACCATCCCTATTTAAGTTAAAACATACTTATAAAAGTATTATTATGTACATCTATATCAAAAACACTTGTAGACGTTCTTTTTTTAATTTTGAATTTTTTTATTTCCATACTTTGTGGACCAGGCGCGTACGCAAACCCCAAAATTTTAATAAATCATCATTATGCCAGGTCAAACATACCCATTCCTGTGTCTCGATACATCTTCCATCATTATATGTGATCAGTTTTCTATAATAGTCAATAATATAGGAGCTTATTCGTGACCAGAGACACACACACAGACGTTCAGCTTTATATATATATATATATATATATATATATATATATATATATATATATATATTGTCTTTTGTGTACAGAAAGTTGTTAGATCAGACAAGTCATTTGTACCGTCGGTTTCAAGCTCGACAATTAGGACCGTTTAAGATATCCATATCAAGCTCTCTTCAGCCAATATTCATGAGATCAGTATTGGCTGAAGAGAGCTTGATATGGATATCTTAAACGGTCCTAATTATCGAGCTTGAAACCGACGGTACCAATGACTTGTCTCATTTAACAACTTTCTGTACACAAAATACAAAATATAAATACGCTCTTATTTTCGGAATTTTCTTTTAATTGGGTACTCTGCTGGGTTTCTTTTTCCAAAAAAAAATAATCATATACACTAGCAGGGAGACCTGATGTTGTTCGGCTTTGAATGATGTTCAACAAATGTTCTACCCTTCCATATATTTATTGTCATCATAATCGGTTAAATCGATAATATTTTAATCAAATTGATTGATTGCCTGCTCCAGTTAAGGAATATTCCCGCAGTGTACCAAGAACCAGCTTCTCATGCATCCCCACAGTGACTTAGTCCACAATAAAGTGTAGTCTTCATTGCACTGTAGAAAATCTTATTTTATAAAATTATCTGTAAATAATGGCTTCACTTAAAGTTTAAAATGTAAAAGTCAAGTATTATTATTTAACTGTGCTCATTTCTAAGGCGCTCCTGGCTTATCAAAGAACCAACTGTTGATTTAAGGAAAATATTTTTACATAATCAGTTGAATGAAAGTTATATGTACAAAAGCTAAGTATTATGGTTCAATTATGATCTAAAAGAAACATTCATTTTGAACGCGCCTTTGTTTTATAAAAGAAACTGCTGTTGATTTTTATAAGTTGACTCTTTATGCTTGTGCGGTGATAAAACGTCTCAAATGGACTTGTGATTTAGGTTGTGTCAAAGTGTTTACTTTGATCAAAATGCGGTATTCTTTTTTAATCGGATTTTTGCGATTATGGATTTTCGATACTTATCGAATGCATTTCGATACAAACCATCCGTCAAAACACTGCCAGGCAGATAGAGTATCTTTGTGTTAAATTTCAAAAGAATCAGCCCAACCGTTTCCGAGTCCATAGGGAACGACCACGCAGACACACACACACACACACACACACACACACACACACACACACACACACACACACACACGCAAAGTTCCTTTTATATAATAGCAATGAGCACAGTTGAACACTCTATATCTGTGCCTAAATCAAAACGCGGATTCCATGAACAAAGCTTCTTTCTTAGAACTGCACGCCTGTGGAACTCTGTTCCGTTTGCCTACTTCCCTCCGGACTACAACTTGGATGTCTTCAAGTCCAATGTTAACAAATTCCTAATTAACCGCCCCCTTAAGTAAACACTTCATCAAATCTCCACACTAACGTAATGTACTTGCAATAACCCTTATCCTGAGTGGCTTCCGGGCCTTGATAAGTGGTGATCACTGTGTAAAAAAAAAAAAAGCAAAGATAGAGAAATATGAACAGAAATATCAATCTATACATTCAGCAAGCAGATGTAATAACGGAGAAAAAAAGCAGCCATGAAAATTGTACTAAATGCTGATTCAAAACGACTCCGCTTTTTGCATCTTTATGTCTCCGAATAAAATACAGCTCCTGCTTGTCCAACCCCAGTATACTAGCCGGTGCTCCCTGCCCCAGGCTTCAAGTTCTAACACGGAGGTGGGATCATCTGTCTGGCAAGTGTGCTTGTGAGGAATGTGAGCGGGTGAGGGCGATGCTGGATGGGGACAATGAAGGACGTCAATGAAACGGGTGATTCAGTCGGAAGAGAGGTTACAAGAATGGCCATTTGCTGAAACGACACTGATCAGGAATGACAGGGGTCTACAAATAGGAAAGCCATGGTGGCTCTTCTTCCGTTTGTAACCCAAGAAGTCTTCACACAACCACCAGGTATGTGGGCATCCATTGATATGCATACATACATGTAATATGCGTGTGTATACGTGTATGTGCATAAGCAAAAAAGGAAAATGTGTATATAGATATGAATCATGTGTGCGTATAAATATATCTCTACATATCTGTATATATGTCTATGTTTTCATACATAAATATGCATCTCTGCGTATATATATATATATATATATATATATGTGTGCATATATATTATCATATATATGTATATATGTATATCTATGTGTGTGCATATGTATGTATTTTAGCAATTTATGTGTATGTATGTATGTATATATATACATATATATATATACACACACATGCATATATATATATATATATATATATATATATATATATGTGTGTTTGGAGGTACAGAATTTATATATAGTTTTAAATAAAATAGGCGGAAGTTTCTCAAGAGCTCTTTCGGCTATCATCTCAGCAGGAGAAAATCGATAGCGTAAAAAATAATATTATGTCGAAACTTTAAAGAGTTCTAATGAATGTGCTAAAAGTATGGGGACAACTAAAATTAAGTTTATTAACGTTTAAAAACGATTAAAATATTGGCACAACGAGGGGGAAAGAAAAAAAAACAAAAAACAAAAACGGGAGAAACGATTCAAAGCTCCCCAAAGAGAAACAATGCGTTTACTGTTTCTTTTTGCCGGCACAAAGAAGGCAGACTCCAACATCTTTAAATGGTTTCGTGAGTCCGCTCTATGTAGCACCTCGAACCATTCTATTTTATTTCTATCGGCACAGCACGGGTTGTCAACCAAATGCTGGCCGATAGCAGAGTCCAAGGCTGCAGAAGGAGAGAGACTACCAGACCCCATCCTCCCTTGTCTGATCTTCGATGGAATATGCTGGTTTATACGAATCAAAAGATGCAAGGATGTTCGCCCAATATAACCAGCATCGCACCGGCATTTGAATTGATACACAATATTGCTATTTTTGATGTAAGGTAAACTATCCTTGCGAAAAGAAGGAAAAGCACGTTTCGTAGTATATACCAAACGCAAGGGCACAGAATAAAAGCAGTCGTAAATACTTCTACGAATCTGTTTAGAAAGTCTGTTACTCTTTTCCTCAATCCACGGTAATTTTAAATAAACCGGGAATTTCAAAGGTCCAAACATTTTAGGGAATTTAAAATCCACAACCTTTTAGAAAATACAATCATCAATAAGGTCAACAGGATAACCATTATTGATGAATATTTCCCTGATCTTATCGAGTTCGGCGTAAACAATTAACAAACCGAAAAGAATCAGGGATACAGTGCGTGGTATATAATTCGCGCACAGGTTGCAGAATTTCCACAAGCCACTGAGCCAAAGAATGTTGTGCCGAACCAACCATTGATAAAATAGGTGTCAGTGGAACACTTTGCTTATGGATTTTGGGGAGACCATACATTCTGAGATGTTGTGACCCAGAGGGTCTAATCTTGTCATAGACGTCCTTGCAAAAAACGTTTTTTTTTAAATAATGCAAGTAGACGCCTTTGCATTTTGGCCTCGTTCTTGCAAGTATTATCCGTCAACTCGACAGGGCCGAGTTTAGGGAATTTCGAAACATCGTTGAGAATAACTGCCATTTTCTCAACGCAATCCGATTTGTCCAAAATCACCATTCCTGTACCTTTGTCTGGTTTGCACATATAAATATCGGAATTGGACTTTAACGCTTTCATAGTTTTAAATTGTGTTATGTTCCAGACAAAATCGCTATTATCAACAGGTGTGTTACTGTATCGGTGAGTTAAGGCAACTAAACTAGATTTCATCCCAGAAAGATTTTTCCCGGGGAAATTGGAACATTATGTCTAAGTTGGGAGAACAAAACTTCAAAGGCAGAAAGTGTTCTCTCTTTATTTATACGGATTGGGGGAATACAAAAATCAAACCCCCTAGATAGAACTCTATTTTCAATTTCTGTAAGTACAGTTTTAAAAAAATTGAATATATATATAATTATTTTTCTACTATAATAATTAAATACCTAAACACACTAGTGTTTCATCCTTTCGGGAATCTTCAGTGCAGGGTGTCACGATTACTACCAATCGAACGATTCGAACCCCGCATCACGAGAAATCTCTGGCTCGATTAGCGGAGACCGTATCCATTCGGCTACCATTAACCGCTTGAAATAGCGTTGAATTTTAAACATCTTAATTTTAAGTGTTCATTTACGTCAGGCAGACAGTGATCTAATCGTTATACGATGATCTACGCATAAGAGCTAAATTGACCGACTTTTAATTCAACTGAAAGTGCTCAACGATAAGAAACGAATTTCTTAAAGGGGCTGTCATAATTATTTTTCTACTATAATAATTAAATACCTACAGACACTAGTGTTTCATCCTTTCGGGAATCTTCAGTGTATATATATATCGTTTAATACTTCTTTAACCCCCTCAAATGTATATATATATACATATATATATATATATATATATATATATATATATATATACTTATACACACACACACACACACACACACACACACACACACACACACACATATATATATATATATATATATATATATATATATATATATATATATATATTATAAGCTCTATTTCCTTTTCGGTTTTATTGAGCTTTTACATCTGGTTGAGATTACTTCACTTGTAAATATTAACTCTTTAATATTTATAATATATTTTAAGTTTACCATTTTGATTACCTTGGTAAGCTTATTGTAATTTTTTTTATTTTATATATATATATATATATATATATATATATATATATATATATATATATATATATATATATATATTAATTGTTAGTCCTAGCTGTTTGTACGCCCTCGTGAAGGCAACCAGTGTACACTGTAGGTCCTCTTCTGAGAGGGCTACAAGGGCGTTATCGTCTGCATACTGTAGCTCCATAATGGATATGGTGTTCGTTCGACCTTTGCCCCTAAATCTGTTGATGTTAAAAAGTCGGCCGTCGGTTCTGTACATAATCCGAACTCCATGGGGAAGATGTTTGTCCGTAAGATGGAGGATAGCAGTAATGAAGATGGAGAACAGGGTTGGGGCAATGACACATCCCTGTTTCACTCCCGTGTCAACCCTGAAGGGCTCTGTTTCATCTCCACTACTACTGAGGACTGTAGCTGACATATTGTCATGCAGCAGTCTCAGTACCCGAATGTACCTCTCTGGGCATCCAAACCTTGCAAGAACCAGCCAAAGGGCTTGACGGTTCACAGAGTCAAAGGCTTTAGTAAAAAAAAAAAAACCCAAATCCTCCATCAATCACCACCAAACAGTACTCCAGTCTCACCCCCAAACATCTCCATTGACAACGCTAGACTGGAAAATGTGGACCACTTCCCATACCTAGGCAGCATCCTATCATCAAAAGCCAACATAGATGATGAAATACAACACCGTCTCAGCTGTGCCAGTGGGGCTTTCTCAAGGCTAAGGAAGAGAGTATTTGAGAACCGTGACCTTCTGGCAAAGACCAAAATCATGGTATATAAAGCTGTCTTGCTGCCCACTCTTCTCTATGGATCGGAGACCTGGACCACATACAGGAGGCACGTAAAAACCCTGGAGACGTACCACCAAAGATGCCTCCGAAAAATCCTCAGAATTAGTTGGAAGGACCGACGCACCAACACCAGCGTCCTGAGTGAGGCTGTCCACAAAGGTGCTGCGCTTTATAGTAGTGACCTAAATAAAGCTGCTGAGGATAAACGCAAGCACAGAAAGGACAGATTATTAACCAGACACACCCAACCCCACCCCACCACCACTACCTTTATCTGCCCAAATTGCACAAGACAAATTGGGTCTAGGATTGGGCTCTATGCTCACCTGAGGACCCACAGAAGCCACAACGGAGGACAGTCTTACTTGGACACGGGTGACCGCCGATGATGATATATATATATATATATATATATATATATATATATATATATATATATATATATATATATATTATTTTACAACCTCAAAATATTAACTTCAATATTTTTCAACTTGTGGAAACAACTGCAATGGACTAAGTTAATATCTTGAGGTTGTAATGTAATAAATATATTCAGCTCTACAAATGTATTGAGCACTTTTTACCACTTATACCTAAACACTTGAAATTTTAGACGTAGGTTACCTGGACATGAATCAAACATTTTAATATATATATACATACATATACATATGCACATAAAATTATGAACAGTACATAGTGCCCGAGAAAAGCTGGGCTGAACTACTAGTATATATATATATATATATATATATATATATATATATATAGAGAGAGAGAGAGAGAGAGAGAGAGAGAGAGACTTTTTCTATCTGTTGTTGTAGAAAAATGCAAGTATAACTGGCGGAAAAAAAGAAAAAAGTTTAAACTTGCCTTCTGCTAAGATGCAAACTAATTTATCTTATCTGCAAAGAACTCGCGCCACTTGTCCTACTGCATTTTAGCGAATGGCCCATGAGAAAAGCCGGCGAGAATTGAAGCAGAATATTTTGATGTACACCCTCAGCCGCAGTTTCACATCTCTTGAATATTTCAGTTGTGAAAAAAGTGATGAGGAAAGGCGAAAATGACGGAGAATGTAAATGTGAGGGGAGGTGAAAAGAGAGACAGACAGGAAGGGTTAAGGAGACAAACATGAGAGAGAGAGGATGAGAAATAGAGAGTTTAATAAAAAAAAAATCATGGAAGAAATGAGAGGAAGAAATTGATAGGAAAAGCAGAGTAGCAGAAGACAAGGAACAAAGAGAGTGATAAAGCAAAGTAATTGAGAGAGAGAGAGAGAAAGAGAGAGAGGGGGGGGAGAAAGCGAGAAAGAGAGAGGAGTAAAGCAGTTAAAGAGAAAGCTAATATATATAAAATCATTAAAATGAACTTGTTAATATATTCAGTGAATATTATTAACAGGGGAAGAGTGAACAGCTAACAAAAAATGATGGTGAATATTTAAAATAGAAAAATGACAAATAAGAAAATACAGAATGGAATGCTAAAGTTGTCGCCCAAAGAAAACAACACTACAGCTTTATTTTAAAACTTTTATTGAAAAAATCCATTCAAGTAACTTCATCATGTAGTAGAGCTGACATATATTCAATGTAGCTGCCTTCAGCCTCAATTACCGCCTAGATATGGGTCCGGAACTGGGAGCATGCCTTTTCTTCCCCAAGTCCCGGCGGGAGCTTGGCGAGTACTTGGCAGTAGGCAGTGATCAGACTGGTTTTAGAGTTGTGGGAGGTCATGTTGGTGATGTTCTCGACGTATGACAAAACGAAGTAGTCCAGCAGGTCCAGGTCGAGAGAGGAGGAGTGCCAGTGAGAGAGAAGTACAAAGTCATAGCACTCCTACTGAAGCCAAGCCTGGGTCTCTTTGGACTTGTGGGCCGGCGCCAAGTCCTGCTGCCACACACAGAGTCTGCTAGCGGCCACCTGATTACACCAGAGGATCATCACACTCTTCAGCACATCCAGGTACATTTTGGTGTTAACTTTCAAGCCGACTTTGAAGATGTGAGGTGGATTTATATGGCCCTCACTTGAAACCATACCAAAGACTATAATCATGGTTGGAAACTTTGTGTTCATCAGTCTGAACACGTCCCTGTTATTTATAGCAACCCAGCGATGTATTTTGAGGGTGCTGTTGTTACAACTTGGATCGGTAGAGAGCATGAGTTGTACAGTGGCGCGTTTCTGATCTTGCTTGTTGAACATTGTGTCACTTTAGTACATGACATAAGGCTGCTATCGCTTTTGGGGTTTGTACACCGCTGTCTAACTAGTAGGTGGTCTGCAAAAAAAGAAAATCGGTTTTCATAAAACGGAAATGGAATCATGTCGTCTTTTCTTAGGGTGACAAATTCATCGTTCCGTCCTGTGGTATACGGAGAAAATGAGAAAAGAAGGAAAAAGTGAGAGAAAGAGAGAGAGTGTGTGAAGTATATAATTAATAGATAAAGTGACAAGGAGAGAAAGGAAAAATTATTGGATACAAAGAAAGAAAGAATCGATACTCTAAAAGAAAGAGAAAGCGAGTGAGAGAGAGAGTGGAGAGAGGGGCATGATGGATGTGGAGAAACAGTGAGAAAGAAAAAAGAGAGGAGGACAGATAGACAGATAGAGAGAGGGATAAGATAGAGAAAGGTGAGAAAATAACGAGAAGGATATGATGAACGCAAAAAAAACAAAAAAAAAACAAACGTTAATGGAAATAAAGAGAAATAGCTCATGAATATAAAGAGAGAGAGAGAGAGAGAGAGAGAGAGAGAGAGAATGGAGAGGGGCGCGATGGATAGACAGAAAGACAGACATAGAGAAAGAGAAAAGAATAGAAAGAGAGAAGAACATATAGATAGATAGAAAGAGAGAAGAACAGATAGATAGATAGAAAGAGAGAAGAACAGATAGATAGATAGATAGATAGATAGATAGATAGATTGATAGATAGATAGATAGATAGATAGATAGATAGACAGATAGATAGATAGATAGATAGATAGATAGATAGATAGATAGATAGATAGATAGGTCGAATGACTACAGGAATAAAAATAAAACAAAATACGTGATGAATATAAAGAAAGAGAAAATCAATACCGAAAGAGTAAGAAAAGGTGGAGAGAATAAGAGATGGGCAAAGAGAAAGGAAAGTGGAACAGACAGAGAATTTACAAAGAAAGACTGGAACATAAACAGACGAACCGACGAATAAAGAACGCGTGATATCAAAAGAGATCCTGTCCTAGATTCCAAGTTAGAACAGATCTTGCTTCCCGTTTCATTCTATGCGTGGATCATGACTTTGTAATGACGGCAATTTTCTTTGCGTATTGTCAATTGCTTTTGAAAGGTTGTAATTAAGAACGGACTAATAATTCTTCAATTTAGAGAGCACATTTAGCAGACTGACATTGCATGTCTTGACGATGGCAGAAGAGTCTGCCCAAAGCATTTAGACTCCCCCAGAAGAATTATTAGACCATCTTAATTACAACCATCAGAAAAGCATAAAAAAACCAAAAAAAACAAAAAACAATCACCATCATTACGATATTCAGATTCATAACATACCATTGAAAACGTCTAAAAATACCATTTAACTGTTTAAGAAAAAAAATAGCTAATCAGTTAAAATGAATAGCAAGATTAAATCCTGTGCAGAATTAAGAGCGAACTAGATCGGCCCAAAGAAAATCCTACGATTCATTAACGAATGTAAATTCTATATTTATCTTTTTCGGGGTTGTACTTATTATTTATTCTATATATTTGTAAATACACTCAGAATTGGTTGTGAATGAATGAGCATCTCTCAGCCCTGAACTCTATATTAGCGTTGTTATTTATATGTATCAAACAAGATAAAATGTTATCTCTAGTGTATATGGCAATCTGACACGAAAACTGACCAACAATATTATTGTAAAAAACTTAACATAACACCCTCCCCATGACTAGAGAATCTAAACTAGAATCAGATAACCAGGCCTTCATGTGATTTAAAATTACTTTACAATATAGCTTTAGTTACCTACCTTTTATCGCTTTCCCTCGATCCAGGACTGTACTCTAATCAATCATATCTCTGACAGCATAGATGTAGTACTCTCCCTTGACAATAGTGCCCAAATACATGTACTTGGTGACTTTAATGTCCACCATAATAATTGGCTTAGCTTCTCAAACTACACAAACACAGCTAGTAGCATTATTTATACCTTTTCTATGTGTCATTGACATAAACAGTAGTAACATTCCTGACCCATCTTCCAGATCGTCAAGACCAGCAAGCCTCACGTCGGAATCTATTTCTGACAACTGTTTCTGAGAATTGTGTAACAAATTCTCATTACCCACTCGGGAATGCTGATCCTGCTGTGATAATGATAGACATCACTATAAACTCTCGACCTCAAGTTGAAAAGCCATTGCTCCAAACGACAAGTTACTACAATAAGGTTGACTGGGATGCCATTAGAGATCACATCAGAGATGCCCCATTGGGAAAAATCTTTTCTCTTCCTGCAGAACAGTGCGTAAATGGGACCACTGAATGGTTCAAAGCAGCAATTAAAGCACATGTTCCCATACGGAAGTTCTATAGCAAATCCCACACTCCCGAATGGTGCACAGCTACCATTGCTTAAAGGCAACATGCATACCGAACATTTATCTGACATAAGTCCAGTGCAAACAAAAGTTTATAGAAGCTAGAAGTAATTGTAAGAAAGAAGTAGTGACAGCTAAAAGTGAATATACCGAAACTACCAGAAAGCGCATTGAAGCACAGAAATTAGGAACTCATGATTTCTGGAAAATCTACAACAGTGCAGTAAATAATGGGTAATCAACAATTCCCTCACTATCCAACAATCATGAGGTTGTTTGCACGGCAACTGAGAAAGCTAACATGCTTACCCGTCACATTGTCTCAAATTTTACTTTGGACCCAGCAAAGCATTCCCTCACTAATTTTCCTTTGCAGACAGAAACCACATTAGATGATCTGAAAATCACCCTTTCTCAAGTTCATGATATAATAAAAACCCTATACACCTCAAAAACATGTAGACCAGATTTCATCCTGGCTGTACTATTAAAAAAATGCTTCACTGAGGTTGCTCCAGTTCTCTCCAAATTCTTCAATAAATACCTTAACAAAGCATGTTTTCCTGACTGCTGGAAAACTGCTTCTGTGGAACCAGTTTACAAGCATTCTGACAAAAAAACTAACCCATTACATTATTGCCCCATTAGCCTCCTCCCTCTTTTTGTCAAAATATTTGAATCCATAATTAATCAAGTTCTAGTCCACCACCTTACAGTTACTTCTGTCCGACCATCAATATGGATTTAGGCAAGCCTGTTCTACTGCAGATATTCTAACTGTAATCTCTGAACGTATATACCATGCACTGGATAAGGCAGAGGGGGAGGGCAATAGCCCTAGATATATCAAAGGCTTTTTATAGGGTATAGCATGATGGTCTTCTCATGAAAATCAAATCCTATGGTATTACTGGATGAATACTTAACATAATTAAGAGAAGCATCCAGGTTGTCATCGATGGTCGTTTAAACAATATATTATAAATGTGGATGTACCTCAGCGGTTGATTCTCGGGCTTTTATTATTCCTGATTTTCATAAATCACCTTCCTGATAAAATTGTCTCTGAGATGGGCATATTTGATGATGACACTGCTGTAAGAGGCACGAGGGGAAAACGAATGAACACATATTCGAGTCAAAGGCACAAACCCTAGAGGAGGACCTCCAATCTGTAGTGGAATGGGGGTCAAAAATAGATGGTAACGTTCAATGCTGTCAAGACTAACTTCGTTTCCTTTAATAATTACAAGAAACCTTCTCTACCACCAATAGCTATGGCTAAAGATACATTACCTGAAAGTACTTTGTTCAAACTCCTTGGATTATCCTTCACAAAGAACATGAGTTGGAACAGATACATCAAGAGCATTGCCACGGCTGCTGTGAAGAAGGAGGGTTCTCTCTACCGTGCCACAAAGTTACTTACACCTGAAAGTATCCTGTACCTCTACAAGGCCACTATTCGCCCATGTATGGAGTATTTTTGTCACATTTTGGCTGGTGTATCTAGTACTAGTATGTCACTTGTGGACAGGGTTCAAAAGAGAGTCACAAACCTGATAGGTCCTGAACCGCCATCTAAGCTTCAACCTCTGTCCCATTGATGAAATGTTGCATCACTGTCTGTTCTACAAGTATTTTAATGGTGGATGCTCCAATGAACTACAAGCCCTTGTACCTCCTCGGCGTAAGTACCCCCGAAAAACCCAACAAACAGCAAAATCCCACCCCTACACAGTAGAGATCCCTAGATGTAAGAAAGCTTTCTACTCTAATAGTTTCTTCCCCAGAACTGCTGGACTCTGGAATTCCATTCACGGTTCCTGCTTTCCCAACTGTACTGACATACAGAAGTTCAAGTGTAATGTGAACAGACATCTTGCTGCTGAACTCCCTACATTGTATCCCTGCAACTTATGACTCTGATAGTAGCCCCTTACATCAAAGTGGCACTGTGCCTTGTTTGGGGAGTAAATGTAATAAAAAATGTAAACGATATATATATATCTATCTATAATATAAAGCTGAATGTGTGTGTGTGTCTGGTCACGAATAGGCTCCTATATGGTTGACTATTTTAAAAGACTGATTACATATAATGATAGAAGATGTATCGAGACACAGGAATGGGTATGTTTGATCTGGCAGAACAGTGGTTCATTAAAATTGTGGGGTCTGTGTTCGCGCCTGGTCCACAAAGTATGGAAATAAAAAATTAAAAAATTAAAAAAAGAACGTTTACAAGTGTTTTTGATATAGATGTACATAATAATTCTTTGATAAGTATGTTTTAACTTAAGTAGGGATGGTATGATAAAATTGTGGGGTCTGCATTCGCGCCTGGCCTCCATAGAATGGAAATAGGCACAAACTTTAATAAAGACCTTTTCATATCTATCTGCGTAAGTATACTTTGATAATTATGTTTCAGTTTGAGGAAATATGGTATAATAAAATTATGGGGTGTTCGTTCGCACCTGACCTCCATAGAATGTAAATATGTCACAAAGTTTAACAAGGGTTTTTAATATAGATCCACAGAATATTGTGATAAGGGTTTTCAGTGTGAACAGGTATGGTATAATAAATTATGGGGTTTATCTATTTTAATTTTACTTTCATCATATTTTGCTTTGGTTTTGATACCCCTAAATTCGAAGCTATCTCTTTACAACCCTTCCTTTTCATAACCTTTCATACTTTCATAAATCAGAGTCCATTTTCTGTAGGCTGTTTTTGAACCCAGTTAACGACGGATACTTTTGCTAGTATATATATATATATATATATATATATATATATATATATATACACTAAAAAAGTTTTGATACAGCGAATTCGTCTGTACATGGATATATGTGTGTGTGTGTGTGTGTGTGCGCATACGAGTATATGTGTATATATAATTCTAATTAAATAATCATTTATACCTAGAGACACCATAGTTTCTCGCTTACACAATCATCAATCTACGGGTGACAATTCCTGCTTGCCACTGAAACTCCTGTGTTCATTAAAGAGTGTTCGATGAATGAACAGAGCTGTTCATAATATGCTTGTTATACAAACATTATTAACTACATATGGGCATAACAGGCTTTTGTAGTGATTTCTTTTTTGGACGTCCTACATCATCAGGTTAGAAAGAAAATACTATTTTTTTCTAGTATTATGATGTAAAACTTCTGAAAAGGGTAATCGTTACACAAATACGTATGCACATATGTAGCTAGCAATGTTTGGGAGGGAAAGAGAGAGAAACGGAGAGAAACATATATATTAAAATTGGAGGCAGAAGCCATAAAAAGGTACACAGATACATATTCCAATTTACAGTAATAATAAAGTTAGACTCAGTATTTATTATAGGAAATTTAAGACTTAAAGTCTTATATAGTAAAAAAATTCCCCAGCCTTTTAAACATTGGAACGAACGAAAATTTAAATGCCCTTTGGGAGAATGTAACTCAGATAATAATAATAATAATAATAATAATAAGAAGAAGAAGAAGAAGAAGAAGAAGAAAAAGAAGAAGAGGAAGAAGAAGAAGAAAAAGAAGAAGAGGAGGAAAGCTAATAGCTTCATTGGTTTTATGACCACTACCCTAGCATGCTGCCTCAGCATGCATCTTGTACACACATCTACAAAAACATAAATGCTTCCCGCTCCGATTTCAGACAAATCCTAATTAATAACACTAAAATAATACATTCTGAAACCCATTTTTAAAAATGTTATAAATGATCGAGATATATAGAAGAACTAACATCTTGTGTTTATTTTGTCATCTTTGATTTATGGGGAAAAGCTATTCATATAATTTATTTCGTATTGTTGGATCATGGGTTTGTATATAACGAGTGTATATTCGTGCGTTTATGCATGTCTAGTCTATATAAATATACGTGTGTATGAAACCGATGCTCATGTATCGTCTAGTGGTTATAAATGTTCATTGTGTGTGTGTGTGTGTGTGTGTGTGTGGATGTTTACACATATTCAAACAGAGTTCATGTAATATGGACAATATAGTTGTTATTAGTTCGAGACGGGTTCAACAAACCTGACACATAAGCACACAATGGGCATTACCAACGGACTACTAACCTAACGTTGCGGCTACCTTAGTCTCTTGGACATTATTAGAAAGCATTTCACTGTGAAACAATAACAACAGGACTTCTTTTTGTTTTTCCTCGTTTGTTCTCATTTTCATATTTGGGAATTTATAACGATTTCTCTTTTTAGTCCTTACACCGTCTCTTAGTTAGCTCAGTCAAATTTTAGTTATCCATTCCTTTCTTTCAAAACATTCTCTCTACATATCTTTTTTCCTATATACCAGTTAACAAATCAATAATAATAATAATAATCGTTCAGACTTCTCAACATCACAGATACTACACTGTGATCGTAGCCAAAAGAACCAACATAACTTATGGATTTACGTTGTATTATATCTCTATTTGATTCAAAGCTACAAAAAATTATATAAAATGATTTTATTCTATTTTAAACTAATACCTATTACATATTGTTTGTCAACTAGGATTATAAGTTGCGAGGGGTTTATCTAAGTTTTGGATGCGAAACTAATTCTATATATATGTTAAATGTATTCCATATTTTGGGATGCGCATCTTGTTTTGTGGAAGAGGTATTCATATCATTTATTAGTCGTATTAACTTAAACTGTTGAGTATTTTATTTTGGTTTACAGGATTCCAAAAGTATAAATTTAAAAATCTAACTATATTTAAATTAATATTTTTTATCTATTTGGTTACTTATTGAAGATGCATTCATTATTTTCTATTGCAGCGTTTAGTGTATTTCATCATGTGTTGTTGAAATCGGCATGGGAAACACTTTAAAGCATTTGAGACAACTGACACTTTTTCTAACGAAACTTTAACAGGAGCAATGTTCTCAATTTTGACGTTTTGTCACTTATTCAAAGGGTCAAGAATGTCTCAGCATTATCGACCTGTCGTGAGATGGATGGATCAGCTAGTATAAATCGATAATTACACAAATATTAATTGTAAAACAGCATATTGATTGATTTTATGCAAACGCTGTAGAGCAAACACAAATGAGCAAGTGATTAAATTATAAACTTCACAAATTAGATCAAATTCAAATTATTATAATTCAGATTAAATCAGTTAATCCAGGAGATTAAGGGAGGTGCGGTTATTTTGTTAAATCTGAGAAACTTCTTTGATAAACAATGCGCCTTCATAGCAACCAGGTTGGCAGATAAAAACCAGAGCAACAAATTACAATTTTTAATTTCCATTTATTAATCATTCGCATGGCAAGGTAAGGCCTTGTATTTTAAAATGTTTTGCAGAAAATCTCCTTCCCCTCGGATGGACTCGTAAACGGTTGAACCGATTTTTATGAAATTTTACATGAAGTTACTTTGTGTGCCTGGTAGTGTTCTTAGATAGGTTTTGCTTTTGAATGTCTTCGATAAATATCGATAATCAATAATCGAAATAATCCAATGGAATAAAGAACAGACGAGTTTGACCAAAGTTAATACCTTTCATCCTAACATGACAAGTGCATTTGAGATATTTTATCATCACACAAGCAGAAAGGCCTGACATATAAAATTAACAGTAGGTTCTTTGATATGACAAGAGCGCGTTCAAACTAAATGTTTCTGATTATCGTCCAACTGGAACATGATACTTAACTTTTGCATTTTAAACTTTAATTCAAGCTATTATATAAAAATAATTTTATAAAATCAACAGTATATTCTCTACAGTGCAATGTAGACTATAATATATTGTGGATAAAGTCACTGCAGGCAGGTATGTGAAGCTTCCTCCTGATGCACTACGATGGGTTCCCAACTAGAGCAGACAATCAATTTGATGAAAAATTGGACGATTTCACCGATTTCGATGACAATATAAATCTGTGAGTGTGATACATTCGTTGATCATCATTCAATCCCGGTCAACATTGGGTTTCCCTGCTAGAATTATGTAAAAGAAACTTTGTGTGTGTGTGTGTGTGTGTGTGTGAGAGAGATAAAGAGTGAGAGAGAGTTCCTTATGTACTTCAAAACAGCTGGGCCGATTTTTTAAAATTTTACATAAATGTAATTTATGTATATGGCTGCGTTCTTAGATAGGTCTTGTGTCGGAATTTCGTTAATAAATATCAATAATCGAAAAAATCTGATGAAAGAAGAAACAGGCGATTTTGACCAAAGTTAATAATTTATACAGCCTTACATTACAAGTGCATTTGAGATGTTTTATTGCCATACAAGCAGAGAGACACGGCATATAAAATCATTTGTTTTTTCTTTACATTTTTTCTTTCTTAATTTACATACCCCTTCATAAAAAAAATACAATCTCACTAATTTACGAAACTAACATATGAAATAAATTTTCTTTTCTACTTATCTGGAATGATTCTGCATAAATAATATTAAATGTTTCTAGTTTACAAACACATGCAAACACAAAGCAAGGTTCCAGGTAAATTTCCTATGGAGAGATGCGCACGTACGTGCAAACATAAAAAAAACTTAGTAATTCAATTAGTTAGCATCCTTTTACATCTCTTCAGGCAACGCCAAGAAACGAGTCATGCTAGTGCGTGTATGTATGTATGTATGTATGTATGTATGTGTGTGTGAGAGTATGTATATATATATATATATATATATATATACGGAGAGAGAGAGAGAGAGAGAGAGAGAGAAAGATAGTTTTTTAGATCCGTTTCGTTGTACGGAAACAATCGTTATTATTATGTCAATATCGAAATTTCTCGTACATATACTCTCCAGAAAAAAAATTTGTTAGAAAGAGAAATGCATGACAATGTCAGAAAAAAGAAAATTTATAGAAGACCCAACATGATGTATTTGTTCAGACAGTCACCTTGAATTAGATTGTAAAGCTTGTCAGATCTTTGTAACCCTTTGAATTAAAAATGTTATAAAAAAGTTTTAGTCTACAAAGATATCATTTATATTTATCTAATAATATTAATTTGTCTTATATTTATTGTATGTGATATGTTAACTAGGGTTATATCTAAAATGGGGTTACATGATTCATGGATAAGAAACGAACTATTTACTTTTTATAAGTGGTATTTAATGTTTTTAAGGCTTAAAGAAAGAAATTATCTTTCCGCATTTAAGAATAACAATTGAGTCAAATTTTGCTGATAGTCGAGTGTGTTGGGATTATTTTTTAAATGCTGTTCATTGAGGCACATTTTATGGAAATGTTGGTAAAACAAGCGCATAGATGCAACATTTTCAATGTTATGCAACGGTTTGTCAGACAATGCAGCCTTATTGCAGAATCTCCAATTTTTTTTACTCATATTCGCTAATTCTTGTATAAAAAAATGAGCGAATATGTTCCGAAATGACAATGCTGAGAAGGGAGTTGATTCGATTTTTGGTAATTATGTAATTTCTGCATGTCTAAAACAACTTGGATGAATCTAACAACAAAAATAAACACGGGGTCGACTTGATTAACAGTATCTGAATTGTAACAAAAACATACGTGATTTTAGCGCTTATTTAATTGATTACATAATCCATATGATTCAGGAAGGGACATAAACTTTCATGATGAAGCTGGGATTAACAATATTGTAAGGTGACATGGAAACACAAAATATTTATAAGATGAAAATAAAAACAGTTTTATCCTACCGGAAATAATAAAGATGTTCAAATTCAGCTTCATTGTATAGAAGATCGACTTACCTAGAAAGAGAAAAGGAAAAAAATATTAAAAAAACATGCATATATAAATACATTTCATGATAGGAAGACGCACGATACATGCAGTATATAAAGAAAAGTTAGTAATATTATTGTTGTATTTTTTAACAACACAAACAAAACATATAGCCACTCAAAATGTTTGGGGTTACTATTTGGGATCTTTTCTAACAGAGGACTGTTGGGAGTTGAGCAGCGAGCTATTTATTCACATTACATTTAAACTTCTGCATGTTAGTACAATCCGGAAAGCAAGAAACAGGGAGGAAATTCCGACAGCGGAATTCTGAGCGGAGAAACTATTAGGGTAGAAGACTTTCAGCACTGAAGGGGTGTGATTGTGCTTCTTGTTGAAGTAGTTGAATATATGTACATCGAGGGGGAACAAGTACTATGAGTTTATCAGCGTACATTGAATTAAAGTACTTGTAAAACAAGCACAGGGATGCAATGTAGCGACGATGTGACAGAGGTTGAATCTTTATAGATAATGCGGGACCTATTAGATTTAAGACCCATTTTTGGAACCTGTCTAAGAGGGAGAGGCTAACAGTGGATGCATCAGCCTAGATGTGGCAACACTACCCGATGTATAAGCGAATTTTGGCCTTGTAAAGATATAGTATATGCTCTGGTAAGAGTAATTTTCTAGTACATCTCGACTTTTAACTCTTATAGTATTATATCTGAAATATTGATTTTGCCTGTTGTTTTTTTGTTGCTGTTAAACGTTAGTGTAACTTGTTTATTACAGTGAATTTCGATTTGATTTTAGTTCTTTGTAAATATAATTCATCCTGTTCAAAATATATTTTCACGTGTATTTTGCAGACAGCAAATGTATATTATGGGATGGAAACCATTTTTGCTATTAGCAGTAATGTTCACTGATAATAGTAAACAATAATACTAATACGATGCCTCCTTTCTGTCTGAAGAGACAATGGATACCTCCTGTAAGGGATACCGCGCATGTAATTGTGAGACAGAGGTCGCGCAATCGCCAACCACCCTTCTCTTGAACCGGCACTGCTTCAATCCAGTGGCAAGTTGAAGTGCTAAATGACTGGAAACAATGTCGAGATAAATGGAGAGCACATACAGCACCTGGAATTCCGCAATGGTCACCCATTTTAGTACTGACCAGGCTCAAGGTTGCTTAACTTGGCGATCAAACCGAAACCAGTGTGTCAACGTGATGATGCCATGCATAATAAAAATATTATTATTGCATTTATTATGACAATTTATTAGTACAATTTATTATTATAATTTATTATTACTGTATAACAGTGAAAAAAAATCATATTTTTGTTTGGATATTATCGCACGTGGAAACAAATAGGTAATATCTGAAAAGTTTTAAATTTCGATGTCAAACCAGGTCACGTGACACGACCTATCGAACCAGTGTTTACAACAATATACTCATATTTCACTTTCTTTCTATGCGATCCATCAGCTTTATTTATTAAACGCTGTAAGTGTTCTCCCACTGCAAGAACTTAGACACCAAGGTTGGAAAGTGCGATTGAGAAGTCAGCGCCCCCGAGTAGATGTACTATGATTTCCAAAAGTGCATGAACAGCATTCTCCGGTAAGGGCGCCTTAGGCGATTAGCAATAAACTAACCCCTTCTCAAAAGAAAGAAGGCAAAACCTGGGAGGGTGCATCTCCTAGAACTGCACAGAACTAAACACGCACAGCAAAATCAACAGGGATGGAACCATTAATGGAATGGTCAATATCTGTTTATTTTGGGGCCCTAAAATAAAATTTTTCTATGAGTTGTACCTATCCGGCATTGTACAGGTGTTTTTTAGTGTGATTCTTTATACCTCTACTGCTCTTGCTTCATTGGGTATATTCACATGGTAGTTTTTGAAATTCTTTTTCATGAGTTCAGTTGCTCATAGAATTATTGGAATGATGGGCATCTTTTTAAGATTCCAGTTTCTTTCCATATCATACATAAAAGACTTGGTATTTCGTTAAATTTTTCTCTCTCAGTTCTTTTAAAGCCAGCATCATTAGGGACAGTTATGTGTTATTTATTGCAGATTATACTCAGTCCCACACTAACTACGTTATCTTGTGTTAAAGCAGATAAAACATTTTTTTTTTTGATTTTTCTATTCTGTAAAATGTTTTCAAACTTACATTTCATAACAAAAATTTCTTACTTAAAAATGCATCAAACACACAAATTTCCACATAAAAAAACAATAATTTATTCTATTAGGAAAACGGCACATTTAAAAGTCGATTTTTTTCGCCGACATTTTAGCAAGTCATCGCCACCGTTGGATTGACTTTGGTTAATTTCAAGGCTTTTAACTTCCGGTTGCGTCATGGAGACACCAGCTAAGACGTCAGCATTTTCTTTTACTTTCTTTTCTACCTTCTGGTTCGAACCTGCCAACCTACTACCACTTTTTTTTTGTTGCTCAATACACACCTACAAACACCCGGGCAACTCCAGGCACCCAGGCTAGTTAAGTACAAAGATTTCTGGACAACGTCGGGTCGACACATGTTCACAATTCCTTTAAGAAAGATAACAATTCTGCTTGTTTAAGAACACAAGACAAATACTCCGACTATTACAAATATGTTATTTTAAAAGAAAATTAAACAATTCTTCAGTAAAATGAACCTGGATATAACAATTGACCCACACCATAAATGTGTAAACTTCTTAGACATAACCATGAATTTAGACAACAACTCCTATGAACCCTACCATAAACCCAACCAAACGCTATTCTACATAGATTACAAGTCCAACCATCCGAATAGTATGAAAAAGCACTTATACCTAGCATCTCAAAAAGAATATCCAAAATATCACAAAATAAAGAATTATTCAATAAAAACAAGGAATATTACAACCAAGCCTTAGCTAGATTATGATATAAAGAACAAATTAAATTTATTAAGGAAACTCAAAACAATAACATACGTACAGAAAGAACAATAAACAATGCAAATGTAATATCTTACAACATGTCGATGAGGAAATATAAAAAAGGAAAACAAAGAGCAAAAACAAAGAAAAAAATAAAACATACAATAAACACAAAAACGAAAAATGAAAGGATAGACCATAATAAAACTGAAAGAGAAGTTAAAAAGAAAAATAGAAGGAAGAGCTAGACGTGGTGTAATCAACCGTTCAGCCACCATATAAAAAATAATATCCCAAGGGAATTTTACCAAATATTAGAATGAATTTCCCGCAAGATAGTAAACTAAGTAAGATAATTAATAAAAACACTATAAAGCTATCCTTCTCAACGCCTGCTAACTTAACAAATACCATAATTGGCTCAAATAACACAAAATTAAACAAATTTTTGGAAAAATTATAGGACAGAAAATGAATCTTACAATGTAAAAGAATGTAACTGCCGGGACACTAATGAATGTCCAGTGGGGAGCGGGGAGCTGTTTAACGTCAAACGTAGTATACAAATGTGAAGTTATAACAAATAATAAAACTAAAGTATATCTGTGGAGCACCGGAACTTGCTTTAAGGACAGATATCGTAATCACCTAGCATCGTTTAAAAATGAAAACTGAGAAAGAAAATAACACCACAAATAACGAAAACAACAACAATGTAGATAAAAATGAAAACAACAGTAGAAAGGATCATAACAACTACAACTACTATAACGAAAATAGGAACGAAACCAATAGTAATAACGAAAACAACCGGAAAATCAAAGAAAAACTCGCCCACTCTAGCAGTATGGATTAGTGAATTAAAGGAAAATAAAGCTAAATATAAATTAAGATAGTCAATAATTGAGAAAGGGGAAAAATATAAACCTAGCAAATCGAAAAAATGCAACCTATGTATATTATAATCTTACCATATACTAATATCAAAAGAAAAATTATTAACCAAACGACTAGATATAATACACGGGTGTTTGCACAGAAACAGATATTCAATTTTACGAATTAGAGCAGATTAGGAAAAAATAGTAAAAACGAAACATATAATATAAGGAAAGAAAAAAGATGCAAGGGAGGTAATCCTGGATATAAAAAATGATACCATGAGTGTGATCACCTCATTAAACATAAGGATCGGGTAATAATAAGAATTCGAACCCTAACCAAAAAAAAGAACATTAAAATAAACACGCAAAAATATGAAAATAGAATTATATAAAATTATATGATAATTGAGAAAAAAAAACGAAACTACGGGTTAAAACGGAAAACGATTTTCACATAACACCAAAAGATGGAGGAAGTGAGGAAGCATGGCTTTGGAAATTTTTTTACCCAAATACGATGTTCAGCATGTTAAAAATATACCTTGTGTTGCAAAAATCTAATGGATAAACATCTAAAGAAGTTGATTGGGATAGGGTATTTTTATGGAAACATAAATCGTAAAATTGCCTACTCATCAATGAAACAGTTGTAATGGAAAAAATCCAGGAAATAAACAAAGGTTATAAAAAAGAAAACGTGAGTCTTTGAATTTTGAACAAAGTTTTACACTATATATGCTCTGCACCTATTAAATAGATACATTGAACTTAACTATAGATTAACGGTGACTGGATTTTAAAATAACAATCTAGACCCGTTAAACGAAAATGATATACATTGAAAGTAACGATATTTCAAAAACAAACTTAAAATATATATATATATATTGATAATTTAATATATATATATATATATATATATATATATATATATATATATATATATATATATATATATATATATATATATATATGGAACAATTAATCAGAATTGTGATCGAAAATCGAGACAATTGAAACATTTTAAGGTATCAGAATTGGTATTGGAATCGGAATAATTTGCGGCTATTTTCGAAAACGATTCTTCGAATTTTCTTTTTTATTTGATTCTTTTAACACAAAATCATTTGTTGGTATAAATAATAAAATAATAAATATTTATTGGCTTTAAATTACCGTTAAATGTGTTATTGCGGTAATCATGGCAAATAATACTTGTACAGTTAAATATTTATAGATTTATAAAGAATCAGAATCGGTACTTGTATCGGAATCGGGTATTTAGCTTGGAATTGGTAATTGTATGAGAATCGAGAAAAATATTGGAATCCTCCCATCACTAATATATATATATATATATATATATATATATATATATATATATATATATATATATATATTAAGTAATGTGATTTATAATTTAAAAATTAAAAAAAAAAAATTTTAATTTAAAAATCAAATTTTAATTAAATTAAAAATCAGTTTCAACTTAAAATGGCAAATAATTGAGACTTGCAAATCATATAAACCAGGAGATAAATTTTGTACACTATGTACAAAAGAAACCCTAAAAATTTTAAAATATGAAGATATAAAAAGCACAACAAAACTAGTAAATTCAAGACACGAGCTTCTATCATGTAATCATAAACGTTGGTTTAAATTTAATAAATATAAACCACCTTAAATCATTAAAAATTACTCATTAGTAAAAATAGATTACAATTTTTTTTTTAATAAATTAAGTTAGACCAATTACCGCCCTTAGACTCGTAAATCAAATAATAAATAAAGCCAATAACACATGACAATTATCTCCCCTTAAAAACTTGCAAAATAAATATTCTCTCTATATATATTAACTGTAGCGTCTTTAAATCAAAATACGCTAACGGAAACAATTTACTGCACGAGCGTCGCCCTTTTAAAATTCATCATTCAATAAAATAAAAAGCTATAGCAAACATCTAAATGACTACTTTAAACACAGTTCCTGATTTCAAAAAAAGAAAAACTAAAAGGTAACTATCTCTATATATTTTTAAATCAAATTTATTATGTAAATTCAAAAAATATATATATTTTTTTTCTACTCATTTCTATCTCTAACCTATACTAATTTTCTTATAAATTTTAAATCCAAACCTTTTATTTCAATTTTTCAGATTCATCTGCCTTACTTTTAATGCTAGGTTTATTTTTGGTGTCTTTTCAATTCAATAGAAATCCTCCTAAATTTGCTGATGAGGAGACCGTGCTTACCAAAAAAACTATGTATAATTGTTCTACGTGACTTCATGTATACCACAAATAAAAAGCACGGATTTCCGAAACGATCGTACAGATAATTGACTTTGTTGTTGTTCCTTCTTATGAAACTGATTTTTAATTTAATTAAAATTTGATTTTTAAATTTAAAAATTTTTTTTTAAATTATTAAATTATAAATCACATTACTTAATATTGAATTAGCTCTAAGACATTTAACTATCGAGCTTATTATATATCTAAATTACAACGAGCATTTCCTGTATTTTAATTAAACTAGCAATTTCACTATTACATTAAAATACACTTAGCTCTTTAGACTATTATTCTAATCTCCTTTAAATTTATATATATATATATATATATATATATATATATATATATATATATATATATGTATATATATATAACTTTATTCGGGTTGTCTTGCAGGATTAGTACTTGCACTTTTGTTTTACAGCTAATATTAACTTGAAATGTATTCGCAAAATTACGCTCAAATGTGTCCGTGAGTATTTTGGAATATTTTTTATTAAAAAAAATCAATTTGGTCTAATGATGCCAAAATGTATATAATTAACTCTAAAATCCTCTTAAAATAAATGCGGTTATGTCAAAATCGATGTTGTACAAATCAATATCAGGTTAATTGTATATAAATAAACCATAACAAAATTATCTGACTCGACCATTTTAAATAAACACTATAAGAGGGTCTATAGGGAAATTGGGAATACTACAACTCGATGTTTATTTCGCAGTGTTGAAATTTTATACAACTGAAGCTATTTTACAATTTTTCTCATCTGCAGTTTAATTGGTAAACGCATTAGAATGTGGTAAGGCATGACTATTTTCTTCTATCTTTATCTTTCTCCCCTTCCCCTCTCTCTCTCTCCCTCCCTCTCTCCCTCCCTCTCTTTCGCCATCTCTCTTTTTCTATCTTTGGAATCAGCGGCAAAAATAAAAAGATTGGTTAGTGTTAATATGTTTTGTTTGTCTAGCCACACACACACACACACACACACACACACACACACACACACACACACATATATATATATACACACACAGTGTGTTTTTTACTTTTGCTCCACGTATCTAGCAATAAAACTGTATTATTCAGAAACAAATGAAATATTTCACTATCCATAACTCATTCGACAGATTTAAGAAAGCAACGAATTATAAAGAAACAGTTTTTTTTCTGTATTATGTTCTTTCCCTCTTTCTTTTTCGTTATTTCTATTTTGTTCCTATTTTTTAGCGGTATGAGAAAGACTATTGCGTTGGTAACCGCTAACATATGCGCACACACACGAACACGGGAATACTCGGATACATACAAATATACACACAATTGTGGTTACAGTGACTTTCATATTTTTGCTCAATGAAAAATTTTTCGAGAGTATTTCTCATAGTCAGGGGTAGAAATGTACATACACTCTTTGCGCTGTCGACTTTGGTTTAACTCAGACGGCTATATCGTTTAAACTTTGTTCTGAACGGTGTATTTTTAAGTTTAAAATGACGTTAATTGTTAAGAGGAAGTAATTCCATTTTTTTTAACCTTGTAATATATTTTCTGATCTAATGGAAGTAATTTTGTATTTGTTTAAATTTTCTGACCTAATCTAAGGGAAATAATTATATGTTAGTATGGAATTAGGTAATTTATTTATTTTTGTTTTTTACTTTATTTTAATCTGTCGGAATTAGCACTGTGACCGTCTAAGGAAAGTAATTTGTCTGCTTGTGTCTTTAGTAAAAATGTTAGATTTTTCTGTTTTATTATTCATTTTTGGTTTTAATTTTCGATCAGTATTGATTCTTATTAATGAACTACGGTCGCTTGAATTAAGCCAAAGTTGACAGCAACAGAGTGAATTTACATTTCTACTCCTGAAGATGAGAGATGCTCTCGAAAAATTTTTGGGAATAAATACCATCTACAGTTGAAAAAATGCCATCTATGAATCAGGTAAATAAATAACAAAAATTATTGAATTATTATTAATCTTATTATTATTATTATTATTATTATTATTATTATTATTGTTGTTGTTGTTGTTGTTGTTGTTGTTGCTGTTGTTGTTGTTGTTTAATTATTATTAACCACCGGCATCGCTTCGAATGTAAACAAACAACGGTGTTCCTGAACGGAATGTTGTAATTCATACTGGTGTGATGCTTTTGACGACCCAACCCCAGTCCAACGACGTTGCTATGCTAGTCTGAAATTTGCAACGTCATTACAACCCGTTCAACAGTCTAGACGGTGTTTGAATTATTTTAGCACATCAGCGTGACACCAGACCCACGCAATTTGATTGATCGACCCCTTTTTTGTGTGAGACAGGAAAACTGCGAACGACGATCAAATTTAAATAAGAACTGATAAAGAAACTTGAAAGAGGAATTCGTGTGTCGGCGTTTGTAAAGGAATATGGAATGGCAAAATCAATTATAAGAACTATTTTAAAGCATAAAGATTCTATTAAAGCTAATGATGTAGCTAAAAGTGTGACTACAATTACTAAACAAACGCCACAGTTACTAGAGGAAGTAGAAAAGTTAACTTTTGTTTACATAAAGCAATCGGCGTTAGTTGGAGACAATATAAGTGAGGAACTTGTGTGTCAAAGAGCAAAACATATTAACAAGAATTTATTGAAGTTAAATCCTTTCACAAGTGATGAGTAATTTGAATTTGAAGCTAGCAAAGAATGGTTTGAGAAATTAAAAAGGAGAAGTGGTATTCGTAGCATCATCCAACATGGAAAGACAGCAAGTTCGGATAAAGAGGCAGTAGATGCGTTCAAGGTCATGTTTGCAAACTATGTAAAAGAGAATGCGTTATTACCTCTACAGATGATGAGACGGAAGAAAATGCCAAAGGGGACCTTCATTACACGGGAAAAAAGAAATCACTTTCTGGACATAAACCTATGAAAAATAGGTGCACATTATTGTTATGTGCAAATGTCAGGTGAGATTGTAAGGTGAAACTGTTTATCTATCATTCTGAGAATCCTTTGGCTTTCAAGTCACACAAAGTGATCAAAAGTAATTTAGCAGTTATATATTACTAAATGGGGTTTTCAAGTGTTTGCCCCTATTGTTGAAAAATATTTGGAAAAGAAAATGTTTCCTAAACAATGCCTCTTGATAATGGATAGTGCTCCTGTCCATCGTTCATCTTTGGACGCGGATTTAACAGGGAAATATAATTTCATATAAATAATTTTCTTTCCTGCTAATACCACGCCTTTAATTCAGCCAATGGACCGGTAGGTTATTGCTAATTTTAAGAAGTTTTACATAAAGTTTTATGTTTAAAAGATGCCTCGAGATAACCAATGACACCGAACTGACCCTTTGGAAGCAGACACCCATGATGTTGAGGAACTACTGGAAGAGTATGCATCTCAGCTGACAACAGAAGAACTTCTTTATCTTCAAAATGAACAAAATAAGTCTGTTGTGGAGAAACATTCAGAGGAGGAGGAAAGGAAGGAGGATGCACCAACAACAGTATTGAATGTAATATGCAACAAGTGGAATGATATCAAAGCCTTTGTGGTTAAATATCACTCAGATCTCGCTACAAATAGCAAATATGTAGACATTTTTAATGACAACGTCGTGTGCCATTTTTGAAAAGTGTTGGACAATAGAAAAAAAAGCAAGTTTCATTGGATAAATATTTTAAACGTAAAGAACATCCCGTTCAGGAATCATCTTCATCCAAGAAATTTGCCAAAGAGAGAACCCCAGATTACGAGTTGCCTTCTGTTTTGATGGAAGCGGATTCTCCATCCAAGCAGTAATCTCCCTGTCCCTCCCTTCATCCATAAATAAACTGATCATTGAAATAAAAACAGTTTAATTGCAATTACATACATTTTACTCTCTTAATGAATGCATATATTATTGTAATCATCTTAATATGTGTTTATGGGTAATTTTCTGTGCAATTAAATGTCTAAAATCTACAAAGTTTACTGATAAAAAAAGGGACTTTTAAACTCTGGAACCAATTAATTCTATTTCAGTTAATTTAACGGGAAATATCGTTTCGGTTGTCGAACATTTCGGTGTTAAAACAAGCATCTGGAACGAATTTTGGTCAAGTACCGAGATACCACTATATATATATATATATATATATATATATATATATATATATATATATATATATATATATATATATATATATATATAGTGACATGCATAAGTATTTGATATATGTTATTTTTGTCTAACCGCTAGTCTACATCCGCCATTTTGCCTGATATTTCAAAAGTGTTTTTAGTTGTATGCGGAGGGAAAATTAAAAAGATTTCTTTTACTTATTATTTTCTGTATAATTATTCCTGCTTCAACAAAAAGCTTTTCATTTGGAAGTGAACTTTTCATAGAAAAAAGAGCATTTTTAACTTAGTCTCACATTATTTATGAAATAGAAGTAAAATATATTTTCCTACATATTTTTAATTCTTGTAATTTTACCACTTTTAACTAACATGTTTAATTTAACTAATTAAATACTTTATTTGTAAAGTAAAAATGAAAAGTAGTTAAATATATTGTTTAATGTTTATAACATTAAAAGCTAAATCCATTTTTCACTGACAAATGCAAACAAAAGTTTAGTAATTTCCCTCTAATGACCTATATAAATTACCAAAAAATCATATTATTATATCGACAAACCAATCATCCCCTCTCTCTTACTTCCTCACTCCCTTTTCCTTTTTATTCCTCCATTTTTCCTCGCTTTACGCTGCTTTTTTTCTTGTTTTTTTTTTGTTTTGTTTATTGTTTCATTGTTTTGCCTTATATATTTTTTCTTCTCCAATAATTAAACGGAATTGTCTTATATTTAATTGTTTTTTTAATATCATGTGATTGCTCTCAAGAAAATAACTTCCGTGAATTTTCTTTAATATCCTTTAAAAACTAGACTTTTGTAAAATCAACATCGCCTGATAATGTCTCTAGTTAGTTATATTTGTTTGTTTTGTTTATTACCGAAACATTAATTGCAATGTGTTAGATGTTGGTTGGTTGTTTAGAGGGTTTCTTGTCGAATCTTTTTTTTATATATTTTGTTATATATTTTAATCTCTTTCAGGAATTCAATAGTTTTTCTCTGTCGATTTTTAAACTTTTTGACTATTCTCTTGATGATGCTTTAATCTGGCCCGTTTAAAGTCCACACAGCCCATCAGTATATGATGTACTGTGTAGGGCTCCTTGTGATATATGTAAGAGAGAGATTGTTCGTGTTATAAATATATATTACATGTTTATTTCTTAGAAGTGTAATGGAAGCTCTTTGAGTGATGAAACAGTGTTCAGACAGTCTTAGTGTTCATATTGTGTATGTAGGATGTGTATGTAAAGACCTTTTAAACCACATGATATACATAAGACATATATAACAATTTTCACTTTACCTTTTGGTAGAATTACAACACAAAGACGATGTTTATAAAATCACATGATGAGTTTATTTCTTCTACCGACCGGTCGTGGTTTTTATCATCAAGAATTCAAAGCTTCACATATTAAGTTTCAAAAGTGACCGTCTCGCTTCTAGGCATTCGAATCCCAACTGCAGACTATCGTCTGTCGTCCTCGAACTCCCTCTGACTCTCCCTCAGTTTCTCTCAAGTTTCTAACTATATCTAGAACTTCCCATTTTCCATGACGTCATACACATGTTAAAACATGTGTCTTCTTTCACGTGTTCTGGACATGCGTGTCCAAAACTTTTTCCTTTGTTTACAAAAGGAATTTTAACCTATATTCCCAGTAACCTATATTTCCAATATGTTAAAACATGTTTATTAAATTATCTTGTAGTTGCATTCCTCAATTGAATTTTTCATAACAGAATTGACAACGCACATTATTTTCTTGAAACTATTTTATCTCTAAGCTAAACAATGGTTTGTTTTCACATTCCATTGCTAATTCTCTCTCGTAATCTATTTCTAAACCTAAATTACGAGGTTCGAATTTCGTCTATGCTATTTCATTTTAACTAAATCTCTCTATTTTTATACTTACATAAAAAAAGGACAGCCCTTATCATGTAACAGTTATACAACACTTCTTCTCCTTTTAGTAGACGTGGATGAGTGACATGAGTGTGACCTAGTCATAGTCTAGTCATTACTACCTCATCTTTTCTTGGCATCTTTTTTGTATCTCTTATTCCGACGTTTGGTGTTACTTTCAATAGTTTATTACTTGCTTGCAAGAGACTCTATAAGTCGGTCGGTCTGCCCGTAACACTTTTGTGCTTGGCCTTTTTGGTTAAGATCAAAGGTATGTTGTTAATAGATGCTGGTCTTAGCTTTTTAAGCTTTTCTTGGCCTTTTGGCCAAGATCAAAGTTTAGTATCTATTCTTACTACTTCCTGTACTTATGTTTGTAACTTTGTGATATAATGTAGGGGATCACTTTTCTGTATTAATTTAATGTAAAATGATATCCCACTTTACAACCAGTCAGTCTCAAAGCCATTCAAACCATTCTCCAGATCATTCAAGTTGTTTTTAAAAGATTCCAGTTATTTTTTAAGCATTCAAGTAATTCTTAAGGTCATTAAATTAATCCTTAAGTTCCTTAAAGTCATTCTAAGTCATTTACTTTTTATTTATTTAAGTCATTTCAGCCCATTTTTCGGTCATTTTAGTTTATTTTCAAGAATTTCATGTCAATCCTACATTCACGCATTCATTCATTACACGAGAGCACGCGACTAATGGCTATCGGCCTTGTCCTCTGTGAATGAGTTCTAATGTACTTGCCATCTTCTTTATATATATATATATACATATACATATATATATACATATATATACATACATATATATATATACATATACATATATATACATACATATATATATACATACATACATATATATATACATATACATATATATATACATACATATATATATATACATACATACATATATATATACATATATATATATACATACATATATATACATACATACATATATATATACATATATATATATGTGTATGTATGTATTGGGTTTAATGCCTATGGTTTTATTGAAGTGAATCTTTTGCTGCTTTATCCACTTTTTCATTCATGTCGATGTGGATTGGAATTCAATATCGTCTTAGAAACTATTGTGTATAAAACTGTTGTTTATGTCGTAAATTTGTCTACCTAGAATCTATAATACACACACATTATATATATATATATATATATATATATATATATATATGTATGTATATACATATATATGTGTGTGTGTGTGTGTGTGTGTTTGTGTGTGTGTAAATTTATATATATAATAGCAGAAGTACCCGTCGTTGACTGGGTTCAAAAACAGTCTACAGAAAATGGACTGTGATTGATGAAAGTATGATAGGTTATGAAAAGTAGGGTGTTGTAAAGAGATAGGTTTTGATACTCAAAAATTTTACCCTAAACAAAATTTGAAAGCAGAGATAATTTTCGCGAAAATATATTTTTTATATCAACTTTGTTTCTATTCGGAGCCAAGAGTGACATATTTACATTCTATGGAGGTGCGAACGAACACTCCATAATTTTATCATACCATATTTCTTCAAACTGAAACATAATTATTAAATTATACTTACGCAAATAGATATAAAAAGTATTTGTTAAATTTTGTGCCATATTTCCATGGAGTACAGGCGCGAAAGCAGACCCCACAATTTTATCATACCATCCCTATTTAAGTTGGAACATATTTATCAAAGTATTATTATGTACATTTATATCAAAAACCCTTGTAAACGTTTTTTTTTTTCATTTTTTATTTCTATACTTTGGGGGCCAGGCGCGAACGCAGACTCCACAATTTTTATGAACCACCGTTCTGCCAGATCAAACATAACCATTCCTGATCCTCGATACATCTTCTATCATTATCTGTTATTATTTTTTTTTAAATATTCAACCATATAAGAGCCTATTCGTGACCAGACACACACACACATACACACACACACACACACACACACACACACACACACACACACACACGTTCAGCTTTATATTATAGATATACATATTTAGTTTACTGAAACATAATCATAAATGTGTAGCGATACCTAATTTTTATGTAAAAATAATAAAAAGTATATATGTGCGTATGTGTGTGTGCATATTATAGATTCTATGTAGACAAATTTACGACATAAACAATAATTTCGTGTACAATCGTTTCTGAGACGATATTAAATTTTATTGCTATTAAGTGTTTTCATCAATGCATAGTATAGACACCAATTTTTATGTCACTGATGTAGATTCTTAAGAATTTCTGCTTTGGACATTGTCGTCCTTTTGCCACTGCTGCCTATCGTCTAATGGCTACTTGTTGAAGCTGAACAGCTGACGACAGCTTAATTAAAACGATTGATAATTTACTTCGTAGACGAACCATTCGCTGTTAATTTCAATTAATTAACATACTATTAATTATGATACGGTCACTTTTTTCATCATTCATAATTTAAGAATAATCTGTGTGACGTAATTAAAATCAACATCGACTGTTTGTGTTTCGTCCAGCAAAGAAACCGATAATCGGTCTAGCCAATAAGTCTAATTAATGTTTTAAGGTTGTGACACGTTTTCTTCTGACTAAATCTTAAAGATGTTCTGTTCTATAAATTTTAAAAATACTTCCACTACAGCGGAAACTTGTAAATATAAAATACTGATTTTACAACACACACACACACACACACACACGCACACACGCACACACACACAGATATATATATATATATATATATATATATATATATATATCGTCAAGAATGAGAGTTCAATAGAAACGTTGTTTGAATTTAAATAAAATAAAATATTTGTTTAAAAAATGTATCTACCAAACTTCTCTGTCAGTTTTTGGTCAACAGACATGAAACTCCATATATAGGGTATTCGAACGCATGTGAAACATTATCTTTGAGTTTTAACCAGTGAAAATCGGTGCAAAAGTGTGAAAATTAAAAAATGATATTTGTCAGCTGAAATTCAAACGACAACATTACGAATATGTATGCATAACATAATAGCTATTGGTTCATGTTTTGATTTTTAGCCTTGCAAACAGGTCTTGATAGGTCAGGCATTAACGTCGAAGGAAAAAGTAAATCATAAGCTGAACTTTTTGCTTTCGATTCTCGGTGGTGGTGCATGAGTCATTTTTTTTTTTAAACTTTTTAATTCATTATCATATATTGGGTCCAATATAATATAATAATAAATGCGAAATCTACATTAATCAAAATATCATATTTAAGCGTATTTTACGACCGGACAATGTCGAGTACCTTGCTAGTATTATTCTAGAGTCGTAATTTCAAAACTAAAAAACATAGTTGGGTGTCATCAGCTAGATTCGAAACCGAAAGCACAACTGTAGCATACAAAGTTGGTGACGCTGTACAAACGTGACTATGCATATGAACTGATTAAAAATAAACTAAGATGAATGTACAAAATGTATGACGATTTTTTTTCAATTTTGACCCATTTTTTAATCCTTTAAAACTATGAAGCTAAAGACCCATAAAAGAACGGCCGATAAAAATCTAATCATTTGAGGCTCTTAGCCCCGCTCTGTAGCTTTTATTTTCGGAGGAGATAGAGTTTGAAAATATGGAGACAAACACAGACATAGTGAGTTTTATGAATTAGATTATAATTTTTTAACTCTTTGTTTCATTCACTAAGTCTGGGAACTTATTGAAGGCAACTCATATATCTATCTATCGATCTATATATATATATATATATATATATATATATATATATATATATATATGTGTGTGTGTGTGTGTGTGTGTGTGTGTGTGTGTGTGTGTGTCTGTGTGTCTGTGTGTGTTTGTAATTTTAATTTGAACTTAAATACGAAATTACGAAATCTTCGAAATATTGGTATAACATTTTTCAATAATCAAACATGGCCACATAACATGACGTGTGCTTAGACTTCATTGATCTTTTCTTGGTGGAGAAGCCTATAAATACTTCAATAAGTATTTTTTCATTCTTATGTTTCTGTGAACTTACTCCATTTCTTTTTATCAACATAGATTTTTTTTTTCATTCGAAAAAAAAAAATCTTTCCAACTGTTTTCTGAGGAATTTGTCTCTGATTAGTCCTTTGGTAGGTAATCGCTATTCAACGAAACACATATAAGACGTACTTCATAAAAAAATATGAATAAAATATCATGGGTGTGAATTAAATACATCTAGTTTTGGAATGTTGAATAATGATATATATATATATATATATATGTATATATATATATATATATATATATATATATATATATATATATATATGTATATATATATATATATATATATATGTGGTGACGACTCTACCATTTATGGTAGCACATCAAAGGCCTTAAATGACCAAGCTCTCTCTGATTCTCTCTCCTCTAATCTTGACCATCTGATAAAATGGGGAAAGAGGTGGCTAGTTAATTTTAATGCATCTAAAACCAAGCTTCTATTTTTACATCATCAATACTCTGATCCTCATGTATCATCAATTGAAATGAATGGCTCTCATCTTGAGGAGGCTCCATGTTTTGCCAATATACTCGGTCTGACCTTTATTTCTGATCTGAAATGGTACACATACATCAAATTCATTGCCAAGGTCGCTGGAAAAATGGTGGGATCCTTCTACTGCTCCAGTACATATTTAACTACTGATGCAATTCTCTACCTATATAAGAGCCAGGTACATCCAAGGATGGAGTACTGTTGCTACATCTGAGCAGGAGCTGTTAGAAATACCTCATTCTGCCTTGGCAGAATTCAAAATAGACTTCGTAGCCTAGTGAGGGATGCCCTTTTCTCTTCCCTGCAACCCCTTTCCCATAAAAGAGAGGTTGCGAGCCTGTCTCTGCTTTATTGTTATTTTCATGGAAAGTGCTCGTCTGAGCTCCAATTTATGGTCTCCCCCCTCGCCAAAATTTCACAAAAAACACTCGTTTAACTGAAAACACTATCTATAATTTCCCCACTCTTTATCTGTGCCTAAACCTAAATGTAGATTTCATGAACTAGTCAACTTTCTTAGAACTGCACGTCTGTGGAACTCTTTTTCGTTTGCCTGCTTTCCTGCTGACTACAATATGGTCGTCTTCAACAAGTACTTAATGAGCTATCCCCTTAAGTAATCCAATTTACCAAATTTCCACTACTAACAATTACTACGATATTGTCCCATTGACTACTGTACACTCATGGAACCTTGTCCTCGAGTGGCCTCGGAGTCTTGATAAGTAGTGATTCCTATGTAAAAGATATAAATATTAGCTTTTTATCGTCGTAATATATATATATATATATATATATATATATATATATATATATATATATATATATATATGTCTGTGTGTGTACAGAGAAGTTTGTAACATAATATATGTCCTTATAATATTGTTGTGTATTATGGCAATATTATATATTAATACACGAAATAATATATATATATATATATATATATTGTGTGTGTGTGTGTGTGTGTGTGTGTGTGTGTGTGTTAAACTCATGTTTTTTATTTTTGTTCTTTTATTCAAGAATTTCTTCCGGATGCAACTCTTGGTCTTCTGAAGAGCTGCATAAATGAAGCTCCTGGTAATTATATGTTTATTCACAGTTGTGTGTTTGTGCACAAAACAGTCGCCTGAATTGTTTTGAATTTCTATAAAAAGAGAATGAATAAAGACCTGTGCATCTGAATTTAACAAAATTTCACCGAGATTGTCCCAATACTTTCTGAGAAAACTTCTAGAATAAATATGGTTATGTGCTGATTACACCCTATTCATCCTTTATTGTGTACTGAAAGGATAACATAATTAGTAATGGGAGAGTTCCAATACTTTTCCCGATTCCGATACAATTATCAATTGTGCACTAAATTCCCGATTCCGATACAATTATCAATTGTGCACTAAATTCCCGATTCCGATACAATTATCAATTGTGCTCTAAATTCCCGATTCCGATACAATTATCAATTGTGCACTAAATTCCTGATTTCGATACAATTATCGATTCCAATTCCGATTCTTTATAAATCTCTAAATATTTAACTATAAAGTTACTTTTTCCTGATTACCATGAACACACGTGTAGATATGTTCTCGAATGTAAAAATACACTTGTGGGTGGGGGGTGATCTATAGATTTTAGTTTCACTAATAATTCAAAATCAATAAATATTTATTATTTTGTCATTACTAGAAAGGAACGTTTTGTTTGAAACATTAAGTAAAAGAATCATTTTGGCAAATTTTTCTGTTATGTCAAAAAAACTATTTTCTTTATGTCATAAGTGTCACGCTTATACATGAATTCCATAGCTAATATAACATACTGACCCAACGGGTCACGGGTAGTCTAATATATATATATATATATATATATATATATATATATATATATATATATGTGTGTGTGTGTGTGTGTGTGTGTGTGTGTGAAGATGAGGCTTTGCCTCGAAATATATTTATGAATTTCAACATAATTTTCAAACAAAATAAATGTCTGTTTATTTTGTAATAATGCGTTGTTTTGGCTTCTAACGTATATAATACGTATTTATTTTATTCCTATATATATATATATATATATATATATATATATATATATATATATATATATATAGGGAGGTGATGTTGATTAAGTAGTTCGCAACACAAACTGATCATCGAATACAGTTTGTTAAATAAAATCACTTTCACTTAGGATATTGGCAATCTTCACGTGGTTCCTCCCATAAATATCTGATATATTTCTTCTAGAAAGAATTTGGATTAGAGAAATATCGGGGAAACCAATACTAACAATAGAATCATAGGATTCATATGATGTGCTAAAGATATATATATATATATATATATATATATATATATATATATATATATATATATATATATATATGTGTGTGTGTGTGTGTTTAAAAATCTTATCCAGATGTACCAGCTCTTGTAATAATTAATTTAGTATCGAGCACTTTTGCAATAGATATACCGATTTCTTATCTGGCAATAAGCCTAAGTTTATCCGATATATATATATATATATATATATATATATATATATATATATATATATATATATATATATATATATATATATATATATATATATATATATATATAGAAAAGGCAATAGTCAATCCAATACCAATCCTCCATCCCTTAAAGGTTACAAGCATTATTGATTTCACCTTGCGAACAAAAACGGTTATATTTAAATGAAAGCGGCGATGGGGCTTATTTATAATATCTCGGGTAAATATTAAGTCCATTCCAACATGTTCGGCCGTTGGTCATAGCAGGTCAAGCCAGTCACACAAATCACTAAAGAATGAAACAAAAGGGTTTCCTGACAGAGAATTTACCATTTCAATGGTGCCAATCCTACCGTTGGATGTGAATATCAATAAGTAGAAATTTAAAGACATTCATTATTATTGTTGAATCACACAAAAGTGGCCAGCAGGAACCGGGTGAAGGTGAACGTGGTGAAGGTGAACGTGGTGAAGGTGAATGTGGTGAACGTGAAGGTGGGGCGGTTGGAGCGTTTTGGCTATTGTGTATTCATTTTAGCTAATGCACATGCAATGGTTTATGTAATGGTTTGCCAAACAGGTTTTAAACAGAAAGTAATAAATGCACTCTATAATAAATAGCAACGTGCATTTATTTGTATATACATACCCGTCGCGTCACACAAAAGTTAGCGTTCCAGACGAAACTTTTTTTAATATTTCAGGGAATTCAGAAAGTAAATAGCAAGTCGGACATCCCTGTCCAACTTTCATGAGACATTTTTCTTTTCTGTTTTCTATGCTTTACTTTATTTGTGGTATAATCATGTTGACGCACCGGTTCTCCTTCGATCACCGAAGTTAAGAGACATTGAGTCTGGCAAATACTAAAATGGGTGATCATTTAGTGAAGCCAGGTGCTGTATATGCTTGGAGCCTGGAGATGGATGGGCGCTGCCAGGCTATTCTTGCACAAGACACACTGCATAAAATAATGAAGCGCCTCCACGACTCCCGAGGGTATAGGGACACGTCTTCATCGCTTTCATTTTTTCTTCTCTTTTAACTTTCCAGATTGAGACGTTTTGTTCTTCTTTCTTTTTTAACAGGTGTGATTTTATATGAATTTGTATATTAATGTGAACATTGATAAAAAATAATACATTTTCTACATTTTTCGTCAGAAGTACATTCTGAACAAGTTCAATTCATGCAGACAAAAGTGCTGCATTTCGAAGGTAGAGCATCCAAAACAGACATTCCGAAATCAGTATCCGATAGTGACTAGAGGTGTCTCTGTGATTTTGCAATAGATTTTGTTATTACGACAAGTTAATCAACGTTGATATTTTCTAACATTTTTACTATATATTTTAATCACACAAAACACACACTAAAATGTTCCTCACTTTGGGGATTAAGTTATATTTTTAAAACCTTCGTTTTAAATGCTCTGAAAAAACTTGTAATTTACAAATAATCCATCAAGTGACTCACCTCTTAATAATTTTCTATCTATAACTCTCACCCACTCTCATTAATTCTTTTGATATGTACATAGTTTGTAAGCTGTTGTGTTGTTATGATCAGTAGTTAAAAATATCGAGGGTTCAAATCTTAGAGTGGATGCCTTCCATACATTTAGCCACACATGTCACATGAAACCACGGATCTGCTGTCTGTGATTATCTTTCTCATTCTCTCTTCCTCTCTCTCTCTCTCTCTCTCTCTATATATATATATATATATATATATATATATATATATATATATATATATATATATATATATATAAAGCTGAATGTGTGTGTGTGTGTGTGTGTGTCTAGTCACGAATAGGCTCCTATATGGTTGACTATTTTAAAAAACTGATTACATATAATGATAGAAGATGTATCGAGACACAGAAATGGGTATGTTTGATCTGGCAGAATGGTGGTTCATTAAAATTGTGGGGTCTGCGTTCGCGCCTGGTCCACAAAGTATAGAAATAAAAAATTAAAAAATTAAAAAAAAACGTTTACAAGTGTTTTTGATATAGATGTACATAGGACTACTTTGATAAGTATATTTTAACTTAAATAGGGATGGTATAATAAAATTGTGGGGTCTGCGTTCGCGCCTGGCCTCAATAGAATGGAAATAGGCAGAAATATTAATAAAGACTTTTCATATCTATCTGCGTAAGTATACTTTGATAATTATGTTTCAGTTTGAAAAAATATGGCATAATAAAATCATGGGGTGTTCGTTCACACCTGACCTCCATAGAATGGAAATATGTCACAAAGTTTAACAAGGTTTTTTAATATAAATCCACAGAATATTGTGATAAGTGTTAAAATGTGAACAGGTATGGTATAATAAATTATGGGGTTTACCTATTTCATTTTTACTTTCATCCTATTTTGCTTTGGCTTTGATGCCCCCAAATTCGAAGCTATCTCTTTACAACCCTTCCTTTTCATAACCTATCATACTTTCATAAATTAGAGTCCATTTTCTGTAGGCTGTTTTTGAACCCAGTCAACGACGAGTACATTTGCTAGTATATATATAATATATATATATATATATATATATATATATATATATATATATATTCATTGCCCACACAGCAGCAGCCGTATAGTGTCATGGTGAGAAGTATTGACTGTCATTTGGGCGGTTGGGTTTCGATCCTGGCTTGAGGCAGTTGCCTGTCTAGCCGCACTGATGAGCTGTGAAACAGCAAAACAGTATTGTATGTGGATGACTATATATATATATATATATATATATATATATGTGTGTGTGTGTGTGCGTGTGTGTGTGTGTGTGTGTGCGTGTGTGTATTATGGACTCTCCTATGGATTCCAACTTATGAGATTCCATCTCAGTAACTAAGTTGTTCGGAAATCTACACATATGATTTCTTTCAAGTGGTGAAAGCTTTGTAATGGAACCAACCACACTTATTAGTATTACTGCTAACCTTTGTTGGTGCAAATGATTGTCACAAGACCGACCATATAGTATACTGCAGGTTTTTACATTTTACCTTCTCCTAGATGCATGTCTTAACAAAGCCAGGGGATACGTCTCTCTAAGTAAATTAATGCATCCCAGATATCACATTGGAAATTTCTATGGTTCAGCACGGTACATACAGCGCCTGTTATACATACATGCATACATATATATATATATATATATATATATATATATATATATATATATTAATGAATTAATATTTATAAAGTAATCTCAACCAGATGTAAAAGCTCAATAAAACCAAATAGGAGATAGAGCTTATAATAAGAGCAAATAGTTAATAAAACATGTTAAAAAACACTTTAAAAAAGAGTTAAAAACATATTTAATCTGAAAAGGAAACACTTAATAAGTTGATAGTCCTTAATCCGTGGAGTTTCAAAGAAATACTTTCCTTCTGATCAAAGGGTAGGAATTAGCAAAATGCGGGATCGGATTTTGCGTACAAAAGTATTTGATGAAACTGCAAGTAAGTCAAAGATCTTACTTGATAACAAAAAGTGAAGCAGAGGGAATAGGGTGAAGAAAAAGGTGATTTCACGTGAATGGATAGTCAGGTTAAAGGTAAGGTATCCAATGATGGTAAAATCCAAAAATGTAAATCCAAGAAAGTTCCTTTAATTTTCCAGTCGCACAAGTAAAATCCAAGGAAACCGCGTAATTGGAAAATGGTCCAAAAGGCCGAAATATATATATTCGAGGGACGTGCAATAAGTAATGCCCCTAACCCACATCCAGTTGTCTTATCTAGCTGAAATTTTGCATGTGCAATGATTTATATCTCTACGGGTTATGTGGCAAATTACAGCTCTGAACTAATAGCGGTTTCATTTTACAGGTGTTTGGACTGAGTCAGGTGTGAAATGGAGCCTGTTGAATGTCGAGCAGTGATCCAGTTTTTGTATTTGAAAGGACGCACACCACAGGAGACTTTGAAATGAAAGAAACTTATGGTGATAATACCCCATCATAGGACCTTGTAAAATGCTAGCATCGTGAATTCAAACATGGTCGGAAGTCTATGGAAACAGCTCTCAGACCTGGTCGCCCCTCTTCTACCATTGATGAGGCATCTGTCCGTCAAGTTGAGGCTGCCATTTTGAAAGATCGGCACATTACTATTCGCCAAATAGCCCAAGATGTAAAGATTAGTACAGAGTCTGTAGAAACCATCATTCATGACCATTTGCATATGCATAAGGTGTCGGCCAGATGGATTCTCAGGTTGCTCACACCATTCCAGAAGCGAGAATGCGTTGAGTGCTCAAAGATGAATTTGGAGATGTGCCAAGAAGATGAGTCAAAGTTTTCCAAAAGACTGATTACACAGGATGAAACCTGGGTCCATTACTATGATCCAGAGACCAAAGCCCAGTCAATGCAGTGGAAGCACTTGGACTTACCACCTCCAAAGAAGGCAAGGGTGCAGCCCTCTGCTGGCAAGGTTGTGCTCACAGTCTTCTGGGACCAGAACGGAGTAGTGATGACAGATTTCCTGGCAAAGGGTACCACAATTACAGGAGCCTATTATGCTTCACTTTTGAGGAAATTAAGGGAAGCTATCAAAATCAAGAGGCGGGGCAAGATCAGCAAAGGTACCCTCCTCAGGACAACTCTCTGGTCCACAACTCGCATGTCACCAGATCAGAAGCACGGGCGTGTGGTTATAAACTCCTCCCCCATCCTCCCTACTTTCCTGACCTTGCAACCTCTAACTTTCACCTCTTCCAAGCCATGAAGTTGTTTTTGAAAAGAAAGCGTTTCCCAGATGGTACAACCTTGATTTCTGAAGTCACGTCGTGGTTGGAGGACCAACCTGAGGTGTTCTACAAAAACAGTCTCCAGAGCTGCATCAAACGATGGGAGAAATGCATAATACTAGGTGGTTCCTATGTAGAGAAAGACTAATAACTGTTCCAAGTTTCGTTGCTCTACTGCTATGGGAAGTGGGTCAAGGGCAGTACTTATTACACGCCCCTCGTATATAAGCACAAATGTTAGAGAAATGAGAGGATAAATTGGCACTACTGTTTAAGTTTGTCTTATTATTAACTGCAAATGACAGTTGCTTCAGAAGTACTCTAACCTTTGAAGGTAAACAATTTTCAATTCCAAATATATTTTTTAAAATAAATTTAACCACTAATATATATTGGCTATTTTATCTGCTAGGTCTCTCTCTCTCTCTCTCTCTCTCTCTCTGTATATATATATATATATATATATATATATATATATATATATATATTGTATCGTTATCCAAGCACACACACACACACACACACACACACATATGTATATATATATATATATATATATATATATATATATATATATATATATATGCTCGTATAAAGATACAAGAAGGAGGTTGGGGCGCAGGTAATTTTATAGGTTAGGTTTTTCATGTCATTCAGGTTGCATGAGGGTTCTACAATTGGTTAGTCGATTAGTTATACAGAAAATCTCATTTCAAAACCTTTTGAAGAATTACTACTTTCATCATCATCATCATCATCATCATCATCATCATCATCATCATCATCATCATCATCGGTTTGAGATCCGTTTTACATCGTGCAGACAATCGTTTCTGTCTCTTCCGAAAATATAAATTTCCATAAATACAAAATATCCAAAAACACTTACAAAAAGACTTCATCAGTCTACATGCAACACAATAAGGCTGAAGAAACAGTCAAATTGATTTTTTTCATTCAGACTCAAGAGATATTCATCTTCTAACCATGTTTAGTTGTAGTAAAAAAAATGAACATTTCGTAATCTAAAATTTTAAAGTATGGCGTTAACTATAACATCATTTATAAACATCCGATAATTCCATGGAACTGTACATTAAATATGTAATGAATGATTAAAATAACAAATTGTGAAAAGTGAATGAAAATTAAAGGTAATATAGTTATATTACCTTGAAAATTAAAGGTAATATAATTATATAACCTTTAATTTTCATTCACGATTTGTTATTGTAATCATTAATTACATTTTTAATGTACAGTTCCATGGAAATCAATTCATGGCCTTCTTTTTGTTGAATTAGGTAAAGCTTTTGCAAAATTGTCATTTTTGATAATTTTGGCAGAGAATCTTTAGAGGAAGGTTTTAAAGAAAAATGGCATCCTGGCATGTTGGCAGACGACTGCCGGAATATAAGACGTGAGAATGACACTCAATGCATGATGGTTAAAAAGACAACTGTTTTTAAATTCACAATTCTGTGTTTTTCTTTCATAATAAAATAGGATCTGTAGTAACTAGATAAATAAAGGTCAGATTTAGTATCAGGATACTTTTCTTACCCCGAAACTAATTTTGGCATGTATTTCTTTTTTAATTTGAACTTTGTTGCACAATGTTATTGTAACTAATATTGTGTATGTTTTTTGTGTTGCTTCTTGTACGTTTCTTTAGTGTGGTTGCTACAGTACTTTAGTACGTCAATATCCAGTTTTCTCTAGCTTCTATAACTTTATAGTTAGTACAAAAGAAAAAATATATGAAATATTGTTGAAGAAATTACTTAATACTTGTATGATAGACTTTTTTTTTTTTTTTACACAGTGATCACCACTTATCAAGGCCCGGAAGCCACTCAGGGATAAGGGTTATTGCAAGTACATTATGTTAGTGTGGAGATTTGATGAAGTGTTTACTTAAGGGGGCGGTTCATTAGGAATTTATTAACGTTGGACTTGAAGACATCCATGTTGTAGTCCAGAGGGAAGCAGGCAGACGGAACAGAGTTCCACAGGCGTGCAGTTCTAAGAAACAAGCTTTGTTCATGGAATCTGCGTTTTGATTTAGGCACAGATATAGAGTGGGGAAAGTTTTTCACAGTGGATTCAGCTAGACGGGTGTTTTTTGTGAAAGATTGGCGAGTGGGGACCAGAGATTGGAGTTCAGGCGAGCACCTGCCATGGAAATAACAATAAAACAAGGATATGCTCGCAACGTCTCTTCTGTGGGAGAGAGGTTGCAGGGTAGAGAAAAGGGCATTCCCCACTAAGCCACAAAGTCTATTTTGTACTCTGTCAAGGCAGGATAGGCTGTTTTTAGCAGTTCCTGCCCAGATATTGCAACAGTATTCCATCCTTGGACGTGCTTGGCTTTTATATAGATAGAGAATTGCATCAGTAGTGAGATATCTTCTGGAGCAGTAGAAGGATCCCACCATCTTTCCAGCGACCTTGGCAACAGACTTGATGTACGTGTTCCATTTCGGATCAGGAGTAAAGGTCAAACCCAGAAGCTTGTCAAAACACGGGACCTCACCCAAACGAGAGCCATCCATCACAATTGATGCCAGCTGAGGATCAGAGCGTTGATGATGTAAGGATAGGAGTTTAGTTTTGGATGCATTAAAGGTAACCAGCCACATCTTCCCCCACTGAACCACGCGCTCGAGATCAGAGGAGAGAGAATCAGAGAGAACTTTGTCATTTACAACCTTTGATGTGTTGCCGTAGATGGTCGTGTCATCAGCATAGATTACAACGAATGATTTAATACTGATGTATTTATGTATTGTTTTTATTGTCGACAAACATTTGTATTGAACTTATGCCTACATTTTTAGCAGATTATCAATAGTAGAAGCTCACTCAGCTTAAAAAAAATATGTTATGTTTTTTTTATTATTATTATGCTATGTTATTTTTTTGCATTTGGAAAACACGTAAGCAATTTAAAAGATTCTTTACACTTATATGAGATTCAAACTGGCATATTAGCGTCATAGCATCTATTGACTTAACAATGTGTGCACTACCTATTTTTTGTCAATTAATCATATATTCCTATATGTTTTTATTATATAAAATAGTATGTATTACTTTTAAGATTGTTAAAATATTATCATCAACTTTGTGATGTGATATTTTTGTATATGCTTCTGCAGAGGGTATTGATGTGATATAAACCCGCATGGATATTTTTTTTTAAGATCATGCTAATGCAATGAGACTAAAATCATTTTACATTAAAAGTTTTTGCTAATGTAAAATTGTAGCTTGAAAATTTAAAAAAAACTGTGTGCTTTTAAAGATGTTTACCCATAACAATAACGAGATTTTATAACTCGATTTCATTTGCTTATAAATGCATCGCTTGTAAAATTCTTCAGATTTTAATATGAAATATAATTCATGTTCAATTTCATCTCATAATGTTAACCTAAGACCATCTAATGGCAGATCTGATTTTTTTTAGATGAAGGCATTTGCATTATTTATTTTAATAGGACTATTCTTCTCATCTTGAGTGTTATTTGTGCAACGTTTCGGTTGGTATAGCCTCCGACCTTTGTCAGGCATTCTTGTTGCCATCTTTGAAAAGAAAGAGAGAAGTTACTGACTCCATAGATGGTTTCATATTTTTGGAGTTGTTTTTTTTTTTGTCATGGTTTTGTTTGTATGAAAAAGTTGGTAATCAACCGAGGAAGGGTAACTTTAATAAAGTTTGACGGGTTATCTCCTTTTTACTGTTGAAATTTTAAGATGGGGTTGTGCAGCTTTTGTTTTTCTTTATAATTAGAGATTGCCATATACTGCTGATATCTATGCTCGTTAAGTCGTCTAACTCTCTATCTTGCATCCCTCTCAATTATTTTGACATGGTTCCATAAGGGGAAGTGTGTTCCTTTTTCTTTTCATATGTGATCAGCTAGTCCAGACTTTTTGACCACATGTCACAGTTTTACGGTGTTCTTCTAGCCTTATCTTTAGGGGCGACTATTCTATTTATAGTTTTCCACATTTACATGAAATCTCATATACGCAGTTTTTTTTTGTCATGAGACTACCAGTCGGCGTCCACACATACGAAACCATTGGTGAAAAAAAAAACAACTCCAAGAATAAGAAACCATCTACAAAGCCAGTAACTTCTCTCTTCTTTTCCAAAATGGCGACAAGTATGCCTGATGAAGGTCGGAAGCTACACTGACTGAATCTTCCTCTAAATGGTTTTGTAGTCTTTGAAATAAGTGATAATCCAAATGTGCTAGTTTAGGACAATATGCAGTACGGGGCAAGATTTCCCAACCAAATATTCCTAGAAAATCTTTAATCACTAATACTCTGTAAGGACGGGCATTATCATCATGGAAAATGACTCCCTTTCTACTGACTAAAGAAAGTTGTTTTCGAGTGAACCTGTGTAAGGAAACTGCAGAAACATATGAACGATGATTTAAAAATTTGAAAGAAAAAATTATAAATTAATCATCGTTTAAGTAATAACAAATAAATTACAATGTTTTAATATGTGCTTTCTACAAATTAGCAAAAACTTTTGCACTGACTTATATATCAGGGAATATATATATATATATATATATATATATATATATATATATATATATATATATACAACATAATCGCATTGACACACTGAGCGCACAATCACATTGAAACATTGAGCATGGCCAGTACCAGATGGGTGACCATTTGGGAAGGTTAGGCGCTGTCCAGGTTGTAGCACCGTAAACAAGGACAGACTCTACCACTGCCCTGAAAAGGCAGTTCTTCAGGGCAGTGGTAGAGTCTGTCCATGTTTACGGTGCTACAACCTGGACACTCACCAAAAGATTGGAAAGAAAACTAGACGGCACATACACCCATATGCTAAGAACAATATTAAATATATCTTGGCAAAATCATCCCACGGAGCAGCAACTTTATGGCAATC
>NC_136497.1:11670285-11710285 GCF_053919585.1 Euprymna scolopes
GGCAAGTAAATAGGAACATAATATATTATGTAATAATAATATATATTAGCAGGACCCACGGAAATATATTTCATCAACAAATATGTTTTGATAAAGCTGATAATTTTCTGGATAGCAAAAAAAAAAAAAAAAAGAAAGTTTTTTTGGACAGAAAAACTAATAACATGCAGCAACTATGAGATTTTTACATTTCTATGAAAATAGTGTACATTGTATTTTAAATATAGAACTGGACCAAATGTAATAAATTAATAAGTGCTAATAAATGTTCAGAAAGTAATATTATGCTACATAGTTCAATACAAATAATAAAATCACATTGTAAGACGATCTTTGATTAACACTTTCAGTTCAGCAGAAGACAATGTTTATTTTTTCCCTGTTTCTTTTGAATGTTCCTTTTAATATGTAATGTTTTGCTGACTTCTTTCTTTGATGAAGAACTGTTGCACGTCGAAATTACAAGTTCCATTGTTGCACCATTACAACAATGATCATATATTATAATTATATTTGAAAACGAGGCTAAATCAAAGTGATGTCATTCTCATATTCTTGTCCAGGTTGCCAGATTGACCTATATAAAGCCAAATTGTGCAAATGTGGCCTTTTTTATGCCATTTAGCTTTCAAAAACTGTATTTGGCTTTTTTTTTCAAAGCGTAACATATGGACTAACTAAAAAAGGAACAAGTGAAATTTTATACAGATAATAATAATGATGATGATAATTAATATATATATATATATATATATATATATATATATATAAAATTGTAGTTCTTGTTTATTTGTTTGTTTGTACGCATATTAGGTTGTCGCAAAAAATAATGTCGTTTTTTAACGTTCAACTTCATGTTAAAAACGGCATTATTTTTGCACCAACCTAATAGTTTTTCTAGGGTTTGAGACTAGATCTAGTTGATCAATTGTCTGAAGATACCAGCTTCCTGACCTAACATGCACAAAATATAGAAACTATTTATTTTTTATTTTATTTTCACAAGACTCAATCATGTTCTGTAAAATAAAAATCAGAAACAATTTTTTTTCTTTCTTTCTTTCTCTTTCTTCTTTCTTTTTTGTTCTTCAATAATAGGGTCAACAGTTTGTCATGCTTTGCAATCCGTGATGCGTAAGGATGGGATCCTGGTGGCTGTGCAGTTCATAACCCGGGAAAGTGGATATGCACACTGTAATACTGAGATAGACAGGTTGGTCAATTTAAAACCCCATGATATGATATATCATTATCATCATTTTTTTGGCCATAGTCGAGATGATGGAGTTCCTACGCTCATGTCAGATATCTTGGTCCCACATAACTGTTTCCAGGTATTGCCTCTCAATATTGGCCTCCTTTGAAATGACATCTACGTAGATAAATATTCTACTTCTGGAGAGAGTAGTAGGGTTCTGCAAAAGTAGGGAAAGAATATCTCCATTTACTGTTCTAGAATAATGGTTTGCAAACTGAACATGTTTTGCTGATGCCAGTGGAAGTTTTCCATAGATTTTTTGTTTGTTTGGTCTGGTCTTCCATGAAAGATTTTGGGCTCTCATGAAAAGACCAGTATACACACATTCAGGCGTGTTTCCAACTTTTTGAAAAATATCTATGTTTCCGAATCATACAGGAGAATGAGTAGTATGATACATTTAAAAATGTTCAATTTGATGTTTTTGGTGAGATGTGGTGTCTATATTTCAAATAATTAGAAACAGATTATACCATCTTCTTTCTAACGTTAAAACATTTAAATAAGGAGGCGATGAAGAATCTTAGGTACTTGTAATCATTGACCTGTTTTAGTGGCATTTGATTCAATCAAATAGCATCATATAAAACCCACACCAACTCACAGCAACTAATATTCCTATTTCGTTCGTCACTAATAACTAATAATGATTACCCACCAAAATATGGTGGTCAGTAGTGGCTGAGAATTACTTGCTTATTGGAGGATATAAACAAACTTGCATAAAAAACAAACTTTTATTAAAATGATCGGATTCGACATTAAATATCCTGAAACTGTTTGATATGACGTAACCAAAACAATCAAACCAAACATTATGCAAAAATAAAATACAAAGAACTTAAATCATATAACTTTCATGACAATGAAGAAAAATGTTTGTTTTCTGAGTCAGTTGTTGTTATGAGCTGGTGTTACAATAACCAACATGTTGTAGTCTCAGTCGCAAAGCAGATAAAGAATAGGAAAAAAATTCAACTCGCCTTTTTTTTGTTATACAATGACATTTATTTCTTCTTTCTTTCCTTACTGCTGTGACGTCACTCACATGATCGCCTTCTCCAACGTGCTCTTGAAAGTCATCCATGCCTCTATCCACGCGACTATGGCCAAAAAATGATGATGATGATGATGATGCTATATCGTGGGGTGTGACGTGGCCAACTTGTCTATCTCGGTAGTAGGTGATCTAGGACGTCATCCACGTCTCTAACGTGATCTTGAACGTCATCCATGTCTCTAACGTGATATTGTCCTTTCTAACGTGTTCTTTCTCCTTTTTATAGTCTTTCACTTTTCCAGTGACGTCATTTCGCATGCATTTGCATACGCTCGTCTGCACTATGTTACACTGGTGATATGTAAGAATTTTAAATCACCACAAAGTATTCACGACCATTCACAAGTTAATCTATCAATATCATAAACCCTCGTCTTTAAGTCGGGTTTTAGCCTTGATAAGTGTTGCCTCATTAGTAAAAGAAATAAAAATAATTCTTGTGAAATCAGTTGATGCGGTTTCCAGGCGTTTTAAAAAGCTAGTGTCTAATGCTGGCAGCCATATTGATTTCCAAATAAGACTACATGCTAGACACTTTCTTATTATATTCGTTTATTGTAAAGGTTTTATTTTAGTATTACATTACAAACACTTAATAATATGGAGATACTTTACAATCACCTTGCACCTGGTTTAAAGTGTGACATCGATATGTACATAGGTAGTTGCAACAATATTAAAATGTGATGGCGATTCGTTCGTAAATATTCACTCACTACAATCGCTTTCCTCATCTTCCACTGAATATCTAGACTTGTGTGAGAGACGGATCTCAGTTGCAGATGACGCGATACGAGAGGAAACGCACGCTGGTGCCTGACACAGATTCCGTGTGCATGGCCTGCACTGACTGTAAAGGAGAAAATGAGACGCACCATCTTTCTTTTCTTGCTATTACTATAATTCACTTTCATCGGCAGATACGTAGTCAGCGTCGGTTTACTTCTTTCGCAGGCTTCGTTATGGTAGCGAGACTGGACGGACGAGCTTTTGCGGAGTGTGTGTGTGGTGGTGGTGGTGGTGGGGGGATCACACAAACATATACGGAGCAGGCAGAAAAGATCTTATGATTTATCCGTGTGCAATTTTAGCTCCAGTCAGAACACATAATTTTAAAACGCATTGATTTATACCGGGTAAACACATGCTAACAAGCACGCGTACGCACACACATACACACACCTGACTTACGTATGTAAACGATGGAAGCGGTGTGAAATGGAAGGTGTAAAGTGACAACAAGAAAAATGAACAAATATCTAAGACAAAACGAAAACATAATAAAAAAAAATCAATTTATTTATTTCCAGGCTGTGATTTAAAATAAATTAGTGAATTGTTTGGTATAACAGTAGAAACGCAGGATAAGTTGACAGATTTATCTTTATATATAAATTACCAAAATTTGGTAAACATATATATATATATATATATATATATATATATATATATATATATATATATATATATATATATATATATTAGTGGCTTGGCAAGGTTACAGAGGAGACAACTGAATCAGCAAAATTAAAGCTGGCCTGTAGGACACTATATATACAAATGTAGGCAAATTAGGGCATATTTTATTGGTTAAAAATGTATAAGGATTATTTGATACTGGAGATATTCATAATCGTACCCTATTTCCAAAAGAGGGGAGATATAACATATGAGAAATATTTGGAATCAAGTCTCCTCTTACCGCTATTTCAGATCATCAAGTTTTAATCCTCTCTCCATCAAGGCCAGAGGTTTTGAAAATCAATAAGTAGTCAACGAGAATTCCTAGAATACAATACATATATATATATATATATATATATATATATATAATTACTTCATTTACTCACATAAATTAATATACAAAAGTGTAGATTTATGCGTAAACTTTAAGTATTTACTTCAAAAGTGCTCAATACGTACGTAGAGCTAGTTAGTAATTTATAAAATATATATGGCGATTAAGCTACACTGAATATTCTGAGTTTCATCCACTATAGGATCCGTCAGGCTTATGCTGGGTTAAAAAACAGCCTACAGAAAATGGACTGTGTTTGATGAAAGTATGATGGGTTATGAAAAGGAGGGGGTTGTAAAGAGATAGGTCTTGATACTCAAAAATGTTAAGCCTGACGAATCCTATAGTGGATGAAACGCAGAATATTCAGTGTAGCTTAATCGCCATATATTTTATAAATTACTATATATATATATATATATATATATATATATATATATATATGTGTGTGTGTGTGTGTATGTATATATACTAGCAGAAGTACCCGTCGTTGACTGGGTTCAAAAACAGAAAATGGACTGTGATTGATGAAAGCATGATAGGTTATGAAAAGGAGGGGGTTGTAAAGAGATAGGTTTTGATATGCAAAAATTTTACCCTAAGCAAAATATGATGAAAGTAAAGATAATTTTCGCGAAAATATATTTTTTATATCAAATTTGTTTCCATTCGTAGCCAAGAGTGACCAACAAAATGATGTTTCCTTACAAAGAGAAAATGTTATATATATATATATATATATATATATATATATATATATATATATATATATATATATATATATATATATATATGCAAGAAATAAACGTTACCATAATCAATAAAAAGTTACTTTTATGGTAGAAAAGTTCATTGGTTTGTATTTTTAAGTAGTTTGTAATTTTTTTTTAATTCACGAACCGGTTTTAAAAAAATCAAAATGGCAGCGACTTTGAAATGGAGGGCACCGTTTTCAATTTGGAGGAGGGGCACCTGAGCATTCTGTGTTAACAATTTAAGAGAGTTCCGTCAACATAAGGAGTATTTATAAACATATTTTAATGTTTTCCGTTATTTTGTTCTTGAGGAATATTCGATTATGGCATGTGTAGTTTATATAAAAATTCATTTAAGTAGTTATCGCCTCAAATTTCGTTTTAATTTCAGTTCGCTGAAATTATTTCAAGTAAAGAGCATTAAAAACTATTTCAAAACAAAAAAAAACATGAACTGAACTTTTATTGACTATGGTAACATTTATTTCTTGTATATTTATTTTTTTCGGATAGTCGTTTGTTGGCTTTTCTGCTAAACACTCTTACTAAATAATATCGACGAAATATCGAAAAACAAAGAAACAAAAACAGTTTTGAAAAATAATGAAGCTTTACTTACTTTAGTAAAATAATCCGAAACAGCAAAATAGGATATTAAAAAAAGTAAACACGTAATTACTTTAGTTTATTAAAGCAAAGAATCGATATAAATATGAATAAGAAGAAAATGGCGCTCTTTTCAGGCAGAACAGCTTTACAGTATTGAACAGTGTAGTATTGCGCCGTCGGATTCAGGGTTGTACTATTGTAATGTAAAGAACACGCAGAAATGGTTGTAATCAACTCAATTCCTTCTAGTACACTGACAAAAAAGCTTAAACTGATATATAAATACAAATAAAAAGTTTATGTAAATGTTTTTAAAAAGACACGTAATCACGTGAGCAGGATTTTTCCTTCTTTTGACACGATAACAAGTAACGTTTTTATTGTTTATTTTTTATTATTTATCTATTTTCAAAAGTGTGCCACGTGCAAGTGGAGAAGGACAAAAACAGAGTTATGCAAAATTTGTGTCGAGAATTGTCTAAAGTTCCGACTTTTTTTTTTGGCTTTCACTTTAATAAGAACATGAATTTATGAGGTGAATTTATTCGACACAATATGATTAAACTCAAAAAAATAAATTAAATTTAAGGTGTTTTTGTGGACCCTCACCCCTTTTAAAAAACTTTGTTAAACCTTGTGACATATTTACATTCTATGGAGGTCAGGCGCGAACGAACACCCAATAATTTTATTATACCACATTTCTTCAAACTGAAACATAATTAACAAAGTTTACTCATGCTACAGATATGAAAAGTCTTTGTTAAAGTTTGTGCATATTTCTATGGAGTATAGGCGCGAACGCAGACCCCACAATTTTATTATACCAACTCTATTTAAGTTGAAACATACTTATAAAAGTATTCATATGTACATCTATATCAAAACCCTTGTAAACGTTTTTCATTTTCATTTTTTATTTCCATACTTTGTGGACGAGGCAGACCCCACATTTTTATGAACCAACGTTCTGCCAGATCAAACATACCCATTCCTGATCCTCGATACATCTTCTATCCTTATATGTAATCAATTTTTTAAAATACTCAACCATATAGGAGCCTATTCGTGAGCAGACACACACACAGACGTTCAGCTTTATATTATATATATATATATATATATATATATATATATATATATATATATATATATATATATTGTATTTTATTTATTCTCCTGTTAAGAGATAAGTATTGACTTTAAAAAATTAAAAACAAATTTTTGAGTCACAAGTCCACAAGTCGGCCATTAGTAATCATTTCTTGCAATGTCAAGTTTGCATCAGAGAGTACAATGGGGAAACATTTTTTTTTTATTTTGGCACAGCAGAACTATTTAGAAATACTGGAATTGGTTGGTATCAATTTACGACAACCGTCTCTGTACAAGGAAAAAAGTACATCCATAAATTGGAATTGATGTGTGTACCTAAAAAATGGTTTTGCTCACTTTTTTTACCCTAGAGGGTAAAAATATTTATTCATGGTCTTTTGACCACATGTTTAATCGATATTCCTTCTCGTTGTCAAAAGTTGCCTTGAAATGGGACGCTCGAATGACGTTTTTTTTTTAAATTTTTTGCTGTTCTTTTTTCGTTTACTGTTTTCAAACATTTCTATAGAGGAAAATGTTTTGCTTGTTTTCTCGTGATTCACCATTCTTTTTTATAATATAAATTAAAAGACGAAGCACGCCATCAATATATATATGGCAGTTTACCCAATTTTATTGCATATATATATATATATATATATATATATATATATATATATATATATATATATATATATATTTAAGTATATAATTTATTTAGTATTTAAAAGATATAAATATATATGTATATATATATATATATATATGTATATATATATGTATATATATATATATATATATATATATATGTATATATATATATATATATAACTACTTCATTTACTCACATAAATTTAATATACGAAAGTATAAATTAATGCGTAAACTTTAAATATTTACTTCAAAAGTGCTCAATACGTAGGTAGAGCTAGTTAGTAATTTATAAAATATATATGGCGACTAAGCTACACTGAATATTCTGCGTTTCATCCACTGTAGGATTCATCAAGCTTGACGAATCCTACAGTGGATGAAACGCAGAATATTCAGTGTAGCTTAGTCGCCATATATATTTTATAAATTACTATATATATATATATATATATATATATATATATATATATATATATATATATGTATTAAAGAGGGTTAGAACAGTAGTCTAAAGAGCAGAGTGTATTTTAATGCGATAGTAAAATTACTAATTTAATTAAAATACACGAAAAGAATAGTGCTCGTTGTAATGCAGATATATAATAAGCTCGATAGTAATTAATAAGTAACTATTTTCCTTTGTATTTTAATATTTTCCAGATACATCTGCTTTACTTAAAAATGTTATGTTTATTTATGGTGACTTTTATATATAAAAACCCACCCTATATTTTTGCTGATGAGGAGATTTGTTTAAAAAAAGACTATGTGTCAAAATTATTGTCCATAACTTAATATCTACCGCAATAAAAACATCGTTTCCAAAACGATCGTACAAATTATTGGCTTTGTTGTGTTCCTTCTTATGAAACAGATTTTTAACTTTTAAATTTTATTTGAATTTTAAATTATTAATCACTTTACTAAATATATATATATATATATATATATATATATATATATATATATATATATATATATATATATGATGGAAATAGTATTCCGACAAAATAGTGAAATAAAACGGAACAAATCGAGTTATGTTCATCAGCGTTTCGTCTTTATTTCATCCAGAGGAAGTCTCAAAATAAAAACGAAACGTTAATGAACACATAACTCGGTTTGTTCATTTTTCTGTCTGTCTGTCTGTCTGTCTGTCTGTCTGTCTCTCTCTCTCTCTCTCTCATATATACACACAATACCCCGCAAAAGTTTTCAATACACATTTAAAACTGTCAGTTTTTTGTATTTCTAGTTTCCAAATGGTAATGAAACTCTTTATATAGAAAATGTCGATGTAATTACAGAGCATCTAAAAAATAAATGACAAAATATATATAATCAAAATTTCAAGATGTTTACCATGCCGTTTATTCCTTTAAGTAATTTTCGTAGTGCAAAATCATTCATTTAATTATTATGTCAGTGAATGAATTTATTTCGACCTTAACTCATCAGAAGCAAAAGGCACATGACTTTAAAAATCAAATAAAGGCAAGTGGGCAAAATATTGCAAAATCCGAAAGTTGAGAGAAAAGTTGTATGTTTTTTCATTTTATTACGCCATCTATTATATTTTCATTTTATTACGCCATCTATTATATTTTCATTTTATTACGCCATCTATTATATTTTCATTTTATTACGCCATCTATTATATTTTCATTTTATTACGCCATCATATATATATCGTACTTTGGGGTAATTCCGCCAACGAGCTAAAAATGTTCTTTTGGCAATCACGCATATAAAGAGCACATTTTTTTAGTTGGCGCAATTACCCCCGAATTTGGCGCAATTCCACTAAAGTACGGTGTATATATATATATATATATATATATATATATATATATATATATATATATATATATATATATATATATATATATATATATGCATTAGTTGCCTAGCAATGTCGCAAAGCATACAATTTAATCAGCAAAAATGAAGCTGTCTGCCCGGACACTATATATACAAATGCAATCAAATAAGAGCATATTTTATTAGTTTGAAAATATAGGTTTATTTTTACCAATTGTCATAAAATTTTAACCATAGAATTGTATTATAATCTTCAAAAATCCTGCAAATTCTCATGTAGTTTCGTCCCATTAAACCAAAGATCATTTGAGCATTTCAACATTGAATTTGGCTACGATATAGATATATCCATATATATACGTAGATATACCATCCTTTTTGGTCATTTTATAGGTTCCAAATATCAGCGACTATTGATCAGAATTTAATAAATAAAGGCTCGTTGGAAAGAGAATGACCTGACTTGTGTAGAGGGCTATGCGACATTTGCCCATTAAGATCACACATTAAAGAGATCATCTATCATCCAGAGCCTATTTTTGACATTTTTTTACAACCATAAAATGTTTCAATCAGAATCATTTATTTTCCTAGTTTTACATATTAATTACAAAATATCTGATATTTCCCCCAAACCTTTGGACTTGATGGAGGCAAGACTAAAACTTGCTGCCGTGGTTTCAAATAATCTAAAATAACAGCAAGTGGAGAAAATATTTCTCATATGCTATACTCCTCTCTTTTGTTTTCATGCATAATTTCAGAGTGTATAAGGATTATTCGATACTGGATTATTTGATACAAAATCATACCCTATTTTACAAGGAGGAGATATATAACTTATGAGAAATATTTGGAATCAAGTCTCGTCTTGCTGTTATTTCAGACCTTGAAAATAGTTATATGACGACATTGGATTTTGAAGAAAATTACAGCTGAATATATATGCACATATTTCACAAATAATGTTTGTATAATAAAGAAAATCATGCAATAATAAACTTGTTATTTAGCACTGTTTTATAAACACCGTATTAACATCTAGGAAACCAAAACAATATACTCATTACATATATACACGCACACACATATTATATATAGTCATCCACATACAGCACTGTTTCGTTGTATCACAACTCATCAGTGCGGCTAGACTAGCACCTCTCCCAAGCCGAGGATTGAACCTACAACCATCGCATTGGCAGGCGTCGACAGTCGGCGGGAGTGGTGATCGTAAATAACCTCCACAAATGTCCATTTTAAACAAATATTCGTCCACCACTTTATAGTGCTCAAAACGTTTGTTTTTAAACAAACAACAAATCATTTTTTAGCCAATTAAGTAGAGGGTGAGAATATTTACGACAGTGCTCTACCCAAAGAGCTTCATGTGTATGTATGTGTGTGTATGTGTGTGTGTGTGTGTTTAAATGTTCACATACGTTTCTAGAATAGTAATTTCAAGATTTTTAAACAAAAAAACGATGTTGCTCTTTTTTATATTTAATATTTTTTTTTATACTTCAAGCGGTCCTCCGCTCTTGATCACAAAAAAGTAGCTAAATAAAAATGAAAGACTTGAAAAAACAAATAAAAACTGTAAATTTGTCTTTTTGCCTGCGTTCATTCCTTACAATAATGTTCGAAAATTCACGTAAATTATTTTTTTACCGTTTGTGGAAGAAAAATGTGTCAATATATATATATATTATATATATATATATATATAGAGAGAGAGAGAGAGAGAGTATACAATATATATATATATAATATATATATTATATATATATATTATATATATAATATATATATAATATATATTATATATATTATATATTATGTATATATATACAATATATATAATATATATATTATATATAATATATATTATATATATATAAAATATATATAATATATTATATATATATTACATATTATATATATATATATTATATATATTATATATATTATATATATATTATATATATATATTGCTTATTTCCTATGTGACGCCATGTTTTATTTTGTAAATTTAAAATCTAAATGTTTGTGCACATGACTGCATCTACAGATGTAAAATGTGTTTTGTTGCATAAAACATTTCATTTCGTAAGAAACCGAAGCAATATCGGCAAAACATGTCAAATTAAATTGATTTTCAAAATAATTGTCTTTTCTTATTTATTCTGATATTTCGTTTCCTCCGAGGAGATTGTAGAAAGTCAATTATCTCCCTTAGATCAGAACGATCACACATTTTTTTGGATCTAATAAAAAATTCTCTATATATACAGTACTGTTTCGCTGTATCACAGCTCATGAGTGCAGCTAGACTAGCAGCTACCTCAAGCCAGTTTTGAAACTTGACTGCCTAGACGACATCCAGCACTCCTAACCGTTACACTATTTGGCTGCTGCTAAGATAAGTATGTGAATTAACAATGTTGAAACATGTATATATATATATATATATATATATATATATACATATGAAGAAATATATTTATTTGATTATATTTCACCTTTTATTCATACGAATTCTCTAATTTATGAAGCTCGATGTAACTACAGAGCATATACAAATAAATGACAAAATTCTATATTCGAAATTTTACGATTTTGACCATCTTACCGTTTATTTCCTTAAGTACGTTGACATGCACGATTCTTGAGAGTATCGGTTTTGTAGCGCAGAATCATTCATGTAATTCTTATGTCAATTCTTGAATTTATTATGACCTTAACTCTTCAGAAAAAAAGAACTTTTACTTTAAAAGAAAATAAAGGAATATGGGTATTATTACAAAATCCGAAAATTGGGAGAGAAGTTGCAGTTATTTCTCTATTTTTTAAGCCATCTATAATATAAATCTCACCTGTCTGTTTTAATGTATGTATGTATGTATGTATGTATGTATGTATGTATGTATGTATTGGGTATGCGGGTATACCTACTACCTCAGGGAGATGGACGCCTCTGCCTTGCATAGTTTCAGATCACCCTTGGGCAAGGTGTAGTACCTGTTAGCCTCCCTCTCAAGTTCTGGAGGGTTACTATATTGTGAGAACTACGGATATATAAATACATATGCATGTTTGCTTGCTTATGTGTATGTGTGTGTGTATGTCCAGCTGCCGGAGAGGTAAAACTCTGTGATAATAAAACATGCATACTATGCCACTGCTCAGTCATCTCACTATATCAGTTGTGACTGTGCAACCAGTGGTAGGGTGCGAGAGGGTACAATATGTGTAGCACAAGAATGTTGTGTCGCGATCGTTATGTGCAGATATCTTTCGAAGAAAAAAAAAAGTAAAAGTCCTATAGCGATAGGTGAGTGGCGACGTGCACAGGCTTAGCAGGCTGGAAGTGCATAGCTGCAAATCTGCACATAGGCTGCCAGTGATTTATTTAACATCGTCGACTAAATCGCTTACAGGGTGGAAGCAACTTCGATGGATGATCTGGCGGCTGAGCAGCCTTTTCTAGGGATAGACTGCTCGCCCATGAATTTGGGATGGGTCTAGAAAAGGTGACCTATAAATTGTCTACCCTTTTATTAGCTGGTCGGCTTCCTGCGGTCGGTGGCTGCTCTATATTTGCAGGAGAAACAAGATAAAGTTGAAGAAAAATAATAAACAAGGAAAATCAAAATTTTATCAGGAGAGGAATAACCTAACTGTTACTACGTGGAATGTGAGAACTTTGCTAGATGTCCTGGATAGTGAAAGACCTGAGCATAGGACAGTTATTGTTGCAAGAGAACTCGCTAGGTACAGCATAGACATTGCGGCATTGTCTAAAACACGATTGAGTGGTGAGGATCAATTGGTGGAAGTGGGCTCGGGATACACTTTTTTTTTGGAAAGGAAAACCATCAGGACTGAGACGAGAAGGTGGAATTGGTTTTGCCGTACGTTCTGATTCGGTGACGAGGATTGAATAGCCAATCTATGTAAGTGACAGAATTATGATGATGCGCTTCCCTCTTGCACACAGTAGGTATATGACGATTTTATCTGTGTATGCCCCTAACATGGGTCATGATGAAGACCCCATCACGGCGTTTTACCGAAATCTCAGTCGTACCATTTCCTCTATTCCTTTATCTTTGAAAATCTTATCCATGGGTGATCTAAATGCAAGGGTTGGCAAGGATCATCACACCTGGGACTCACTCGGCCGGTTTGGTGTAGGTAGGATCAACAGTAATGGTCTGCATTTTCTCCATCTGATTACATTATTTCCAGGAAGGCAGATCTGTAGTGTGCGTGTTATGCGTGGAGCTGAATGTGGCACAGATCACTTTTTGGTATGCGGGAAGTTGAAAATCTGTATAAGGAGGAAGTGTAGGTTGGGTGGTGTTGGGATTCCCAGGTGGTTTGCTGTGTCCAGGCTGAATTATCCAAGTGTACATGAAAAGCTTTGATCCGTAGTTAATTCTGCTGATTTTGATGGATCATGTGCGCATTTTAAAAATGCAATCTATGAAATAAGTGTAGATGTTCTTGGCTTCCGCAAATCTAAACATCAGGATTGGTTTGATGATAATGATTCTGAAATTACTCAACTCTTAAGTGCTAAAAATGAGTTGCACCATAAGATGTCTGCCTCTCATGGAGGTCGAGAGTCCCTCCAACAGTCACTTAAAGCAAACAAGGGTATTCTCCAAAAGCGACTCCGCCAAATGAAGAATCAGTGGTGGGCTAAACTCGCCAACCAAATCCAGATGGCTTTTGATTGTAAATACTTCAAACGCGTGTACCATTTGCTTAAAGCTTTTGTTCCTCAAACACTATCTACATCTCCCCTACTCTCAAGTGATGGAATTGCCCTTATAAAGGATCCTAACAAGATTCTCCTTCGTTGGAGCGAGCATTATTCTGATCTCTTTGACAACACCTCTAATGTTGATGAGGACGTCATCAATGAATTTTTATCACAACAGAAGCTTATCCATGAAATGTCTGAGTTCCCATCTGAGAATGAAATTAGAGATGCAATCAAGAAAGTGAACGTTGGGAGGGCTCCAGGGCTTGATGGTATTCCTGTCGAAGTCCTCTTACATGGGGGTGATAAACTTGTTCATGAAATTCTTCATCTTATCACTAGGTGTGTCAGAAATTTCCTGAAAATATTGAATAATTCCACCCCGTCTTTCCAAGCTTATAACTCCTGGAAAAATGTAATTCAAGCCCTCCTTTTTTTTTCAATTAAAGGAGCAAGGACCAAGGTTTTATTAAAAAAAAACAAAAAACAAAAAAAAACAACGTGTTTTTTTTAAGAGGTTTTAAACTTCGGACTTTACAGGTAAACTTCTAAAAAACACTACTTTTTTTGTTTTAAATTTGAATATATTATTTATTGATCTTTTATCTTCAATTTTTGATATATAAAACTTTGGTGAGTAAATGAATTATTTACTTTTTAATAAACATTTCAAAATGGGAGGCGTGAATTATTCTACCCCTGTCTTTCCAAGCTTATAACTACTCGAAAAATGTAATTGAAACCCTAATTTTTTTTTTCAATTAAAGAGCAAGGACCAAAATTTCATTAAAAAAAAAAGGAAAAAAACAAACAACGTGGTTTAAAAAAAAAGGTTTTAAACTTCGAACTTTACAGGTAAATTTCTAAAAAACACTGATTTTTTTGTTTTAAATTTGAATATATTATTTATTAACCTTTTCTCTTCAATTTGTGATATATAAAACTTTGATGAGTAAATTAATTATTTACTTTTTAATAGACACTTGAAAATGGGGGGGGGGCGTGAATTAAAAAAAAAACGTTTGTCTAAAATATTATATTCAGTTTATTGAAAAGAGCATAAAATTTCACATTGACTCTGAAAATATCGTAAAAATAGAATCAATAGAAAAATTTTGATAGATTTTTAAATTTTAAAAATTGAAAAATATTGAGTTCGTAAAATTCATTACTGTTTTTTAAAAAATAAAAAAAATATTTCTATTACTTTTAAAACAACTTTAATAGTTTATTTTTTAAGTATAATTTAAAAAGAAAATAAACAACCCACTTTTAAAAGAGAAATTACGAGTTTTTTATATTTTATTCGCAGTTTTGTGTTACGGGTGTCAAAAATTCCTACAAAAATTCTGATACACCTATCTTATCACTGATGTTCAGAAGGGTGTTCCCGTCCATCAGGATTGAGTTGATGCAATTCTTATATCACTGTACAAGGGAAAGGGGCCCAGGACTGACTGTGGAAGTTATCGTGGGATAAGTTTGTTGGAAGCAGTTGGCAAAGTATTTTCCAGAGTTCTACTCAATAGATTGTTGAAGTATATTTGTCCATCCGTCATTCCAGAAAGCCAAAGTGGCTTTCATCCGGGCAGAGGAACCACGGACATGATCTTCTCTGCTCGGCAGTTGCAGGAGAAATGTACTGAACACCGTGTTCCGCTTTATCAGGTTTTTGTTGATTTGACTAAGGCTTTTGATACGGTGAACAGAAATGCCCTATGGAAAATTCTGGGGAAGTTGGGATGCCCGCCTCAATTTCTACGATTACTCAGGGAGCTCCACACTAATATGAAGGGTCGCCTGAACTTCAACGGATGCCTATCGGAACCCATCTCGGTTGACAATGGTGTGAAGCAGGGTGATATCCTAGCACTTACACTTTTTTCAATTTATTTTGCAACTATGATTATCGTATGCCTTTAGGGAATGTTCTCTAGGTATTTATTTGCGTTTCAGAACCACAGGTAGGGTCTTTGATCTTCGTTGTTTTCATGCTACTACAAGGACTTTCAGCACCTGGTTCATGAATTGCTTTATGCGGATGACGCCGATCTTGTGGCCCATGGTGAGAGGGATATGCAGGGTATCATGGATCTGTGCGTCTTTTTAAGCTTACTAAGAAGACTAAGGTCATGTTCACACCCCCACCCGGTAGTTTGTATGTGGAACCAAATATTTTTGTCAACAACCAGAGACTTGCCGTGGTTGACACATTTGTGTATTTGGGTCGTACTCTCGCCAGAGATGGAACCCTGGATGCTTTTTTTTTTTTCTTTTTTTTTTACACAGTGATCACCACTTATCAAGGCCCGGACGCCACTCAGGGATAAGGGTTATTGCAAGTACATTACGTTAGTGTGGAGATTTGATGAAGTGTTTACTTAAGGGGGCGGTTCATTGGGAATTTGTTAACGTTGGACTTGAACACATCCAAGTTGCAGTCCGGTGGGAAGCAGGCAGACAGAACAGAGTTCCACAGGCGTGCAGTTCTAAGAAAGAAGCTTTGTTCATGGAATCCGCGTTTTGATTTAGGCACAGATATAGAGTGGGGGAAATTTTTCACAGTGGATTCAGCTAGACGGGTGTTTTTCATGAAAGATTGGCGAGGGGGGACCAGAGATTGGAGGTCAGACGAGCACCTGCCATGGAAATAAAGATAAAACAAGATGCTGAGGTCAACTATAGGATACAGCGTGCCATTAAGGCTTTTGGTGGCTACGCGAAGCGAGTATGGTCTGACAGGGGTATAACTATTCATACAAAGATCAGTGTCTATCAATCTTGTATTTTACCATCCCTGCTTTACGCTTCTGAGGCCTGTACAACTTATGGTAAACACATAAAAGTCATGGAGAGAGTGCACCAGAAATTCCTGAGACACATTCTGGGCATCAGGTGGAGCACTTTTATACCTGATATAGGTGTTCTCATGCGAACTGACATACCTTGTATCGAGAAGTTGATTATACGCAACCAGATGAGGTGGGCTGGACATCTGAAAAGGATGGACGACGATAGATTGCTAAAGCGCCTGTTCTCTGGTGAAATTACTCAAGGAAAGCGCCCACAACATAAACCGAGGAAACGCTTTAAGGATAACATCAAAGATAATCTTAAGGCTCTTGGTATTGACGTGTTCAGTTTGGAAAGTGCTTCCAATGATCGTAAAAAGTGGCGCTCCTTGGTCTATCATGGCTGTGATAGTTTTGAGAAGAAAAAATATGAGCATGCAAAAATGAAGCATGATATAGGAAAGAAAAATTATAATTATAATTAGATATATCAGATCTGTCGGAGGATTTCATGCAGAACCACATGTGATTTATGCAGTAAAATGACTTTATCCGGAGCTGGCCTGGCTACCCACAAGCGTTCACATGGAGATCAATCTTTCTTTGATGGGGAAAACATTGCAGGGCACAGATGTTCTGTTTGCTCTGTGGTCTGTAAATTGAGTGGAGGCCTGAAGCCTCATATGAACGTCCACAGTAGAGCAGCACCAGTTGGCATCCCTCGATCTCAGCTTAAGTGTGATCTTTGCAACAGACTGTGTAAGAGCAGGGTTGGTCTGAAGAGCCACGTTCGTTCTCACAGAAAATAGGAATTGATGCATCTTGATCACATCTCCACATGTATATATGTGTGTGTGTATAAGTGTATATATGTGCATATAATTAAAAAAAAAAAGAAGATATTTCAAAAATACATGAAAATGAATGAGTAATTAACAATAAAGCAAGGGAAAGATGGTCTTCTTCTGTCAAGAAGTGACAATCACCATGTATGTATGTATGTATGTATGTCTGCCTAAAACTTTCAAGAGAGTCGACGGATTTTCACGAGATTGGCATCATTTTGAAGCTCAATATCTCGAACGACAAATATCGAAAATTGGCCAAAAACATTAATTCCTTCACCCTCAACTGGGCAGTTTTCTAATAATTATATATCAAATTTCATGTAAATCGGAAATATTTTAATTTTTCCCATATTATACCTTTAAAATATTCCAAAGAAACTGAAATTTAGGGGAATATTTATTACTTGATGTCTAATAGCCATTGTTAAAATTTCACAAAAAATAATCTGAATTTTTCTTCATCATTTTATCTTTTTTATCCGGCCCTTGATAAGTGGTGACCCCCATGTAAAAAAAAACAAAAAAAAACAATTAGTGCAGCCACACTATAATAGCGAAATTCAAATATTTTGATATTGAATTTCAAAGAAAACTAATAGTCTCTGCTTAATTGTCATGTTATAGCAATGAATATATGAAAAAATTATGAACAACGATTAATTAAAAAAAATTATTAAAGCATTTTTTGATGAAAATTAGCAAAAATAAAATGTTTGGCTAAAAAAAAAATCAAACAGTTCCCAGGGAAGATAAATAGTATTGTGAATATTTTAATACATTGTGTTAACAATCATAAATATGAGTTATATGCCTTGTTTTTAGAATAACTGAGTTTCTTCCCTTGTAATTATGCTATGTGTTCCCAAAGAAATATGGTAAGGTTGTTTTTACGATAAAGATAAAATAAATCGTGTTTTTAAAAATAATGTCATAATATTTAAATACTTCTGACATGCCAATCAATTAGATATCATTGTTGTTAGTTGAAATTGATGCAAAAGTTCAGTAGATGCTATTGTTTATTTACTCGATTTCTTTAGTTTTCCGAATTTCTCTATTATAGTGTAGCTGCATGAAAACATTCTTGCAATAAATATAAGCAAATTATCCCCCTTTATACTTAGCAGCTGTGTCCCTAGTTTCATAATGATCGGTTAATTAGTTTAGGAGTGAATTATGTTCATAGAAATATATAAACATTATGGATATAACTAACTTTGTGTACAACTTCTCTCTTCTTGTATCGTGACATGGTTATCATGGTTAGTTCTCTCCATAGGCTTGGGTCCATTGTTGGTCCGATTTCTCTGAAGACATCACATTGCCATTACCTTCCCTAGCACAGTGGCATCTGATTCGCCTGTTTGCACCTATCTGTTGTCTTTAGATCATCTGCATAGCTGCAGTCGAATAACATAACTCTTAATTTCATAGAACTGTTGATCTGCTAGAGATTCATCCTCCTCCATGGCCATCCAACATCTTGCTGCCGACGTCATCAGAATTACCTTCTCCTAAATGCATGTCTTAACTAAGTCTAGGAATGCATTTCTCCCAGTGAATTAATGCGCCTCCAGATACCAACCTGGAAATTTCTTATGACTCGACGCAGTACGTACAGCACCTAGCCTTTCAAACTGGTCACTCATCTGGTACTGGCCAGGCTCATTGTTGCTTTACTTTGGTGATCTGGCGGGAACCGGTGTGTCAACATGATTGTGCCGTACATGTAACTAGAGATACTAAAAGTGATTTCTCAACTAAAAACGATGTATTTCTTCAGATTTGACAAAATAAAAACATGAATGTAAATTTAAGTTATTATTTTTAATGTTAATATTTTTATTTTATTAAATGTTAATATTTTTTTAATGTTAATATTTTTTATTAAAGGTTGATATTTTTTTAATGTTAATATTTTTTATGAAATGTTAATATTTTCTAAATGTTAATATTTTTTATGTTAATATTTTTTATGTTAATATTTTTTATGTTAATATTTTTTTATTAAAGGTTAATATTTTTTTAATGTTAATATTTTTTTTATTAAATGTTAATATTTTTTTAATGTTAATATTTTTATTTTATTAAATGTTAATATTTTTTAATGTTAATATTTTTTATTAAAGGTTAATATTTTTTATGTTAATATTTTGTATTAAAGGTTAATATTTTTATGTTAATATTTTTATTAAAGGTTAATATTTTTTATGTTAATATTTTTATTAAATATCAATATTTTTAATGTTAATATTTCTTTTTTATTAAATGTTAATACTTTTTTAATGTTAATACTTTTTTTCATAAAATATTAATATTTTTTATGTTAATATTTCTTTTTTATTAAATATGAATATTTTTTAATGTTAATATGTTTTTTATTAAGGATTAATATATTTAAATTTTTATATTTATTATTTATTAAATGTTAATATTTCCTTTTTATTAAAAGAACTAGCGGGGGTACCCGGCGTTGCCCGAGTGTTTGTTTCCGGGACGGGGGGGGGGTAGTTTTAAAAAATGTTATGGTAGGTAAGTAGGAAGGATCAAACCCGGAGTCATGAGTAAAAGTAGGAAAATAAAGTGTGAAAAAAAAACAAAAAAAACCATCTGCAACGTTAACAGTTCGGCCACCAAGAAAAGTCCATTCCAGTTGTTTAGGAAGAAAAACAAAAAAAAACGACTCCGGTAGGTCGGCGCGAACGTGAAAATATAATGTGAATTGTCCAGCACGCTAACCACTACGCCACAGAGCACTGCAGCTTAGTTTAGTGATTTTAAATAACTTCACATGAAAGAACTACGAAGCCAAACCGGTGTTCTCTTCTCAACTGTTCCTTGTGAACGATCCCCAAACGGTGTTAAGTGGTGGCAGGGGGAGGAGGACTTTATTAGAGAGAAAATATTTTACCACTTCCATTGATCTTAACCGATTTGGGCCGTGACTTCTCAGCAGAAAAAGTATAGAAATCTAAGATTATCGAGGAATTTGAGAAATAATAAGCCTATAACACACCTCAGATATTGTTCTGCCGTTTGTGCATATTATATTTGCATGAAATATCTTGATTTTTAATCCTATTAATGTCAAAATCAGACGGGAAAAAATGAGTTCATTTTATTTATACAGAGAAGAAGAGAAGAGAAGAGATTAAATGAATATGATGCTTTGATTTTATTTTATTATTTCATCCCAACCAAGACACAATGCCACTTTGAAAGGGGCTCATATTTGGGACAACATTTACAGAGATACTATATAGAGAGTTGAGCAGTAAGGAAATTTCAAGTCTAGCAGTTCGAGGGGAAAAATTATTTATGGATATCTAAGGATCTCTAGAGTGTAAGGATGGGATTTTTCTGCTTGTACCGTTATACGAGGATATTGACTTAAAGGGAGTACAACTGCTTGGAGTTTATCAGAGTATTTTCTATTAAAATAATTTTAAAATAGACATAGGGATACAATATTTTAGTGATGGAACAGAGGTTGAAGTTTGGTTGCTAGTGTGGGACCTATTAGGTTGATGACTCTTTCTGAACCCTATTTAATTGGGAAAGACTAATGGCAGATGCACTAGCCCAGATGTGGGAACAATACATACTTAGCCGAATAGTTGCTTTGTAGAGAAACAGGATACACTCAAGTATGCTCAATCTTCTGGCACAGTAGAAGGAGTCAAAAACTAGATAATTTTTAAATGTGTAAAACGTCCATGCTTCAATTTAACCTACAAATCTGTCTTCGTGAAATCATTCTTCCAATGGCAAGGATAAATTTTACTTTGTTTCAAAAAACAACGATGTTGCGGTTAGTGTATCCGTTCAACTAACATTTTGTTTCATTTCAAACGAAAGCATTACAGCATAATAGAAATAGGAAAACCTAAATTATTTGTAAGTTTAGCAGCGTTTTGTTTTCAGTTTAAAGATTTCCTCAAGATGATTGCTTTTGAGAGAACAAAAAAAAAAAAAACACGAGTATATCTATGCCATTTCAAGCTCAACATGATAATAATTAGCTTCAAAATAGACTTATTTTCAAGTAAAAAATTAATCAACTTCAAAATAGAAAAATCAACTTCAAAATGGATTAATCAAATTCAAATTTAGATATTTTAGCATATATTTATCTCTCTCTCTCTCTCTCTCTCTCTCTCTCTCTCTTTCTATATATATATATATATATATATATATATATATATATATATATATATATATATATATATATATATATGTATATATATATTCACACTGAGGAAGACTGAAGGATCGGTCTGAAATTATGTGCTTTTGAAAGAAACATTTTCGCTTTTTTCACAAGACTTGTTGTATTCCTACACGTCAACACATGAGAAATAAATACAGAAAAGATATAAATATTTATGTATTTTTCGCATTGATTTTTTTTATTCTTATATATATATATATATATATATATATATATATATATATATATATATAGGGTGCAGCTGGTATTTGAGAACTTCACTTATTTCATCTCTTTTATCTTTTATTTAATCTTTTACTTTGTTTATTTCAGAAAATTAATTATGGCAGATATTAATATAACTCAGGAAATGAAGAGACAGGTTGTAATAGTTGCAATAATGGCAGAACAATTTCTAAAAGTTGCGCGATCGTTTGTCTTTAAAGTTCGCAAAGAATTAGAGGACAAATATGGCCCAATTTCTCCAGTTGCTAAACGCAAAAAGCATCAACAACGCTCTGACAGCATAATTTGAATTTGTTCAAAGAGTTCAGAACATCATTGATGAAAGCCCTTAAAAGTCAATGAGGTCAATTGCAAAAGATCTTAATGTGTCAGAAGCAACAATTCGTGGGACTTGTCATGAAAATCTTCGATACAAGTCGTATGTGATGAAGAGAGGCCAGCTCATCTCCGAGACAACCAAAGAAAATCGGTTGGTAAGATCCAAGAGGCTTTAAAGCAAACTGAAACATCCTGCTGAGCAACACATTATTTGGGTTTTTTTTCAGACGAAAAAATTTTTGACCAAGACCAAAAGGTAAACCGAAGAAATGACAGATGGCTATGTGCTGACCCTTCTGAAGTTCCAAGAGTCATGCATACAAAATTTCCAGCAACTGTTATGGTTTTGGGGGTGGTTAGCAGTGAGGGACATGTGATGCCACCACATTTCTTTCCACAAGGACTAAAAATCAATTCTGCTGCTTACATTGAAGTCCTGGGTACTGTTGTGAAGCCTTGAATTGATAGAGTAAGAAATTGAAGGCCCTACATCCTTCAACAAAACTCTGCACCGGCACATAAGGCTCAAAAGACACAAGAATGGTTAGCAGAGAATTTCCATGATCACATTACCACCAATGTGTGGCCTCCAAGCTCTCCAGACCTAAATCCATTGGATTATTATGTGTGGGGCGATGTTGAGAGAGATGGTAATAAACATCCTCATAACACTAAAGATTCTCTGAAAACATCCATAGTCAGAGTAATGCAGGATGTCGACGAGGACCATCTTAAACGTGCCTGCCAACGGTTTAGGTCTCGAATAGAAGATGCAATTGATGCTGAGGGCGATTTTTTTTAAAGTTAAAAAATAATATTTTAGTTTATGTACAATAAAGTGATTGTTGTAGTATCGATGTTTTTGTTTGTCTTTTTGATTATTTTTAAAAATGAAATATATGTTCTCAAATTCCAGACGCACCCTGTATATATATATATATATATATATATATATATATATATGTATATGAAGAAAAAAAATACTAATTTATAACTTAGAGGTAAAGAACCTACCGAAAAAAGTAAGAGAAGAAAGTCCTGTATCGGCAAAAATGAGGTTTCATGATGATGCTGGAGAAACATCTACAATAGAAACTGTAGAAGCAACAACTCCACTTAACTTCGATGATATTAAATTTTAAATAAATTTCTTTGGAAAGTTTATATTATTTTGTATCCCTTTAAAGTAAAAATAAAAGAATAGATATTAAATTCATTTACATTATATTAATTCTCAATTTGAAGTTGATTATTTCTCATTTTTAAGTTGATTAATCCATTTTGAAGCTGATTAATTTTTTTACTTGAAAATAAGTCCATTTTGAAGTTGATTATTATAATATTGAACTTGAAATGGTATAATGTGTATGTGATGTATTTGTTTTCCTTTTTCTTCCTTCAGGTGAAATTGATGAACTTTATCAATGCAAAATCTGAAACTGGTAAGCGGTTTTATAAGAATGGAGAATACAGGGTGGAACGATAAAATTATCCCCCTAGAGAAGATTACATGATTCCATTTCCATTTGATGAAGACCGTTTTTTTTTTGTCTGTTTGTTTGTTTGTTTTTTGCAGATCATCTACTAGTTAACCAGTTGTGTATAAATCCCAAGAGTGATAGGAGCCTTCTATCATGTTTGAAAATGACACAATGTTCAATGAGCAAGATCAGAGATGCGCCACTGTACAACTCATGCTCCTTACTGATCCAAAGTATAACAACCGGACCATTGCCAGCATCCTCAAAATGCATTGTTGGATTGCAACAAATCATAGGGACGTGCCAAAGTTGATGAAAACAAAGTTTCCGGCCACAGTTATGGTCTTTGGTGTGGTTTCAAGTGAGGGCCACATCATGCCACCTCACATCCTTGAAGTCAGCTTGAAAGTCAATACCAAAGTGTGCCTAGATGTGCTGAAAAGCGTGGTGATCCTCTGGTGCAATCAGGTGGCTGCTGGCAGACCCTGGGTGTGGTAGCAGGACTCAGCGCCGACCCACAAGTCCAAAGAGACCCTGGCTCAGCTTCAGAAGAAGTGCTATGACTTATTACATTTTCACCCCAGACAAGGCACATTGCCACTTTGATATAGTGGGTTACTATCAGGGACATAAGCTACAGGGGTACTATGTAGGGAATTGGGCAGCAAGATGTCAATTCACGTTACACTTGAACTTTTGCATGTCAGGAGTTGGGGAAGCAGTGACCCGGAAGGGAATTCCAAAGTCTAGCGGTTCTGGGAAGAAACTACTGAAGTAAAAGACTCTCTTACATCTAGGGATCTCTACTGTGAAGGGGTGGGATTTAGCTGCTTGTCGGGTTTGTTGGGGCTTTTGAACGTTGTCAAGGAGCGAGAGACTAGTGGCAGATGCACCATCCCAAATATGACAACAATACTTCATACATGGGCGAATGATGGCCTCATAGAGGTATAGGATACTTTCGGGCATTTTCTTTCTAAAATATCTGTACAATATCCTCCATTCACCCTCTTTTCTATTATTCCCACGGTTGACGTAGATTTCTCTTCAAAATATGACTCTCCTTACTCAATAATCCCCCTATTTTACGTAATTAACTTATTCTCCTTCTTGAAATTATTAAATGGAACTCGAGACTCGTCGTCAACTGTTTTCTCTGACAATCTGGTCGTAAATTGCATTAACTCTCTAGTTATTTGCTATTTGCAGCTGACTAGAATGACACGTCATCCAAATGACGAACATCGTATCAACTGAACTTATTTAATTGATTATACTTTTTTATTACTGAGTCAATTCTTACGTGCAAACTTCAAAGCTCAACAAAAAAAGAAAAAAAAAGAAAATCCCAAAATTCAACAATATACAATTCAAGTAAGTTGGATGTTACATTAGTCGAAGTGTTGTGAGAATAACGCTGTAAATGAAATCAAGAGTCAGAATAATTCAAATAATATAAATTATCAATTTCCATCTCAAAAATTCTGAAACGTTTGGATAAATTATTTGTCTTTTCCCTATTTTATCAATTTTTAAAGGACGATTGACAAAAAAAAAAAAAATAAAATAAATAAAAACATATGGTTCAATCTTTTTAATCATTTCTAAGATGAAATATAAAATTCCATTGGAGCGTCCTAAATAACAACCTCAATTTATTTGAAATATTATAGCAGAATTTGAACATTAAAGTTTACTAGTATATTCCAAATTAAGAGGAGTTTTTTTTTTTTAATGGAAATTGCTCCAGACAAGGTACGAAACCACTTGATATAAAAAACTAAAAATTCTACTTCAAGGTAAAAATAAGAAAAAGAAAAACAGTCACCGATAAGTGTGAGATGGGTAGTTTCCGACCCAAAACCAGCAATTCTTCTTCCTTTGTCAGAAACATCACTCATGGAATGTGAGAACTATAGGACAAAATGGGAGTTACGAAGCTGCTGATCGTAAGCCCAAAACTTCACTTTCTATTTTCCTCCTAAAGAATATTCCAGATTAATTTCATGATGACGTCACTGAAACTGATGTGAATAATAAGAATATGTTGGACAATATAAAGCTCAACAAATTTCAATGGAGATTATATAGAACAATAGGAGTAAAAAATGAAGTCACGAAAATTATATTTTGGTAAATATAGATTGGTTCATTTATTCAATAAGGGTATACATACATTTAGTTATGGGATAGAGGGGGCTCTTTATATCAAGGCATTTTGAAACCTAATGCTTCTCATCAGAAGAGTAGAGAAGATGCTAGGTAACATAATGGGGATGTGACGTCTAACATGGGATTCATCAGGAACGAAATAAATCAATAAAATTATAGATTTTTGCTCTCTCTCTCTCTCTCTCTCTCTCTCTCTCTCTCTCTCTCTCTATATATATATATATATATATATATATATATATATATTGCGTAAAAAATTTAATAATTGTAAATCATGAATCAGTTTCAACGGAACAAAATCAACTTGAGTGTATGATCGTTTCATAAACGATATTCATAATTGACAAAGGTTTTGTCTTTGAATATAATCTCCTTATCAGCAAAAAAATAGGAGCTGGGAGAAGTTTAAGACACCAAAATAAAACTAGCATTTTTGTAGTAAGGCAATAATTGTCAATGTCAATAAAATGAATATCGTTTCCAAAACAATCGAACACTGAAGTTGATTTTGTTTGTCTTTCCTTTTGAAACTAATTCATAGTTTACAATTATTAATTTTTTACTCAATATTAATATAGCTCTCGGATATATATATACCTATTGAGCTTATTATATATCTACAATCTACAGTACTGTTCTTTTAAAAGTAGTTATTAATACATTTATTAATACATTAAAATAAACTCTGCTCTTTAGACTCCAGGTCTAATTCCCTCTATAATATATATATATTAGCAAGCAGACCCGACGTTGCCCGGGATTGAATAATGATCAACAAACGTTTCACAGTCCTATGTTTTTTTGAAATCCGTAAAATCGCCCATTTTTCAATCAAATTGATTGATTACTTGCTCGAGTTGGGTACCCCTTGCGATACACCGGGAGGAAGCTTCACATGCCTCCCTGCAGTGACATAATCAGCAATACATTGTAATTTACATTGCACTGTAGAGAACCTACTGTTGATTTTATAAAATTATTTGTTATATATATTGGCTGAATTAAAGTTTAAAATGCAAAAGTCAAGTATCATGCTTCAATTGTGCTCTAAAAAAGCATTCCTTTCGAACACGCCCCTGTCATATCAAAGAACCTACTGTGGATTTTATATGCCAAGCCTTTTAGTCTGTGTGCGAATAAAACTTCTCAAATGCATTTGTGATGTTAGGCTGTGTAAGGTGTTAACTTTGGTCCAAATCGCTAGTTCCATCGTTCATTGGATTATTTTGAATTACAAAACCTATCGAAGAACATTGCTAGGCATATAAAGTACCTTTGTGTGAATTTCATAAAAATCGGCCGAGCTGTTTTCGAGTGCATAGGGAACTAACTCACACACACATGCACACAAAGCTACTTTTATATATCATAGTAGATATTTTGAATTAAAAATATAATATTATTATATTATATTATATCTTAAAAACCATATATATATATATATATATATATATATATATATATATATATATATATATATATATATATACTGCTCCACATGTGGGGATACCAAATTGCTTAAAGAGAGAATTATTCCTAACTCGCATGTAGGTAAAATAATTGAATTCATTCAAAAACGTATCGCACAAACAAAACAAATAACATCTATAGTAGATAGATATAATATATATATATATATATATATATATATATATATATATATATATATATAAAAGTGAAAGCGAGAGTGTGAGTGTATGTGTGTGTGTGTGTGTACATTTCCCTTGAAATTTGATATACAGGGTACTGAGATTTGGGAAAATCGATGTGATCGGTTTTTGGCCAAAAATTTGACGATTAAGGGATCAAAGTTCAACGATTTGACCTTTGAGAACTCTATCAAACTCCTCCGACAATTTTGGGTCTAAACATTTTAATTTTAGATATAGGTTCCTTGGACATGGATAATAACTTAATAAGTTATTTGAGCCCAAAACAATAAATTTTAAGGGGTCATAATTGGGGTCAAAGTTAAAAAAAATTTACTTTTTATTTTCTTTTTCTTTTTTATTTTTGCTCAGCATACACCTCAAAACACACGGGCAACGCCGGGATGGAATGCTAGTCTATATATATATATATATATATATATATATAAAAGTGAAAGTGTCTGTGTGTCTGTGTATCTGTGTACATTTCCCTACGCATTAACTCTGTCAATTTTTAGTCTACAGACTCGAAATTTGATATACAGGTTACTGAGATTTGGGAAAATCGATGTGATCGGTTTTTGGCCAGAAATTACGCGGTTAAGGGGTCAAAGTTCAACGATTTGACTTTTGAGAACTCTACCAAACTCCTCCGACAATTTTGGGTCTAAACACTTGAAATTATAGATATAGGTTCCTTGCATATGGATCTAACTTAATAACTTGATTTTAGCCAAAAACAATAAATATTATGGGGTCATAATAGGGGCCAAAATTTAAAAAATTACCGTTTTTTTTGGGGGGGGGGTTGCTCAGCATACACCTCCAAACAACCGGGCAACGCCGGGCACCCATTGCTAGCATATATATAAAATGCATGTAAACGGCGAAAGTTGTGCGTGTGACGTATGGAAGGTGTAAAGTAATTGCCTCAAGGAGATAACAAGAAAAATGAATAAATAAATAAAAAAAATCAATTTCTTTATTTCCAGGCTGTGATTTAAAATAAATTAGCGAATTGTCTGGTAAAACAATAGAAACGCAGGATAAGTTGACAAATTTATCTTTCTATATAAATTACCAAAATTTGGTAAGCATTATATATATATATATATATATATATATATATATATATATATATATATATATGTAAAAGTCACTTTCTGTGTGTGTCAGAGTTCCTTCCTCATAGATTCCGAAACGGTTGGGCCTATCTTTTGCAAATTTCACAGAAACGTAATTTATTTGTCTGGCAGTGTTCTTAGATATGTTTTGTATAGAAATTCACCCGATAAGCATTAAAAATAAAAAAAATCGGATCTTAAAAATAGTCTTTCTGCTTTTATAGATGAAAAAGAAGAAGTTTTACAAGGGAATATTTTACATCATACCAGTCAAGAGAAATAATAACATTTCAGCAAATCATTTCTTCTTTAAAAAAAAACTGAATTTATTGTAATCTGGAGATATAGCTGAGTGGTTGAGCCTTCTGATTACAAATCGAATGATGTCCTGTTCAAGCCTAAGTGTACATCACTATCTTATTTTAATTTTTTCTTATTAATGCGTTCAATTTTTGATAAATGAAGACGTGCCATTTAAAATCGCAGCAAATCATTTCTTCATTTGCATATTTTAAAACTAAACATTAATCAGAAGTGACTTGTCCAGGGCATTCAGAGTCAAGCCCAAATATCACCTGATGTAATATTATAAACACAGACGGGATTTGATAAACAACATTATCATCATTATCTTTTTATTTTTTATTTTATTTTTTTTGCAAATTAGTCCATCGAGCAAATTATTCCTCGTAATATATAATAATCAACAGAGGATTGATTCTATAAAAATACATACGCAATCTGTATAAATTAAAAAAACATGTTTTAGTGTATTGTACGACCAGGCAATGCCAGGCGGCCAGCTAGTGGACATTTAGTTTTAACAATCTGACTTTTTACCATCACGCTATCAATAGAAGCCACATGGCACTTAAATACTTACATAAAACATTATCAGTAGACAAAGTTTTATTCTTTTTAAAAGAGTCATACATTATAAGCAAATCATCTTTACCGCTATGCCCAGCTCATGAAAATTTTTAAACTTTGCATTAATATAGTCCACATTACGACCCCTTATGCTGATCAACTCTGTTCCAAATTTCAAAATCATTGGTTAATTAAAGTGGATAATTATATTGATTGAAAATTTGTTTTGTTTCACTTTCAGTATTGATGTTGGCAACCTTCACGTGGTCCCTCCTTTATGTATCAGAGAAACTAATACTGACAACGAATCAAGCAAAAGAATTAGTAAGAACTTGTCTGCGCCTTATTTGGGGTGAATAACAGTAAAAAATCAGCGACATAGATGTTTGATACTTGCATTCTGGAACACGAATTAGATTAGCCAAATCTGCAATATTTTGCAAACTCTCACATTTTAATAAATCTCTTACCTGTTTCAAAAATTGCCTGATAATTTGTATTATTTGGCCCAGTCAGACTTCTATTCTCATTTTCGATGTTAATTTCACAATATGTGATCAATGGATAAAAAGGTTAAGTTTAAATAAAAATCAATCTTCCGGGAGTTAAAAGTTCAATCTTCTCTATAGGCGATACTAATAACAATAAAAAAATTAATAACCAACACTTCTACCTAGTTATGATTGAAAGAACGAGAAAAATCTACCCCCAAGGATCGAATAAAGTGTTGAGTTCAAAAATCTGTATAGGTTTCAAAGTTCGACACAAGTGTTCAACAAGATGTACCTATTTACTATGCCTCCCCATGGGACAGAGTTAGACACCAGGGTCGTTTTTTAACGTGGAGAAAAGGTACAAAAATAAAAATTGTCTCAATCGTGAAGGATTTCTCCTCCACTGAAAGAGAACAAGAAATAGAAGTGCAGCATCTGAAGAACAGATGGTATTTATTTGCTCCCCCACCGAGCAAATTAGGCACAAGGCCGATTTTTAATGTGAGGAGTGAATGGAGGGGGAAGGGAAAAAGGGGACCAGCTCCTGAGAGGTGGGAAATGGGAGCTGGTTAATGGTCAGGCATGTGGGGTTGCCCCCACATCTGGTCTTTGCTAGTCATAGCTATTCATAGCTTGCAGCATCTGCCGGAACAGATACTACACTTTGATCTTGACCAAAAGGATGTAGCTTAAGAATGCCAGAAGTTATGCGACCGCCACGTTGCGAGAATAACATCCTAGATAATAAAGAGTAGTCGAAATGAAACAAATAATTCAAATCCCTTACTTTTGTTTTTTTATTTAACTTCAGTCAGTTTTAAGAGATCAAAGGGTTAATCCCTCCTTGAGCTAACACTTGATTTCGTTACGATTTAAATTTATATCCGAGTGCTCTTTTAAGAATAGACGCTGTTCCCTTTATGGCTGCTATTGTTTTAGATCATTTTTTAGGTCCTGATATTTTGTTATCATTTCTCGTTCAGCTCTATCAAGGCCAATACCATTTGAAACTGTGACATCGATAATGAGCGCAGTTCTTCAGGCTTGTTCCATATTAAAATATCTGGTTTGATGGCCTTGTCTTTTATGAATCTGCCGGATGTCCGATGATTTGTCAAGTTGCATCTCTCCACAGATCTCCCAATGGAGGTATTTAATACTTTGTTGTGGCAGACATTGTAAAGATCATCTGCCAATAAGATTGGGCATCAAGACATTAGGTGGCTTGGCCTCTCAATCGCTGTGGTAAAACCTGCACTGGCCATTTGCTTGTAGGCCAGCCATTTTTTAAATTCATTTGTGAGTAAGCCTTGATCTTGACTGGCTACAATGAGTTTTTCCTCATCAAATGGAAGTGTTCCACTCTTGAGCCATTGGAGTGAAACATCCCTGTCTATATATTCCTGGTTAAGCTCCTCCAGGAACTTCCCTGCTGTTTTATGTTGTTCCCATCCTTGTTTTCTTGTGTCTACCTTGATTTCCATGCATTTCTTTCTTGCAATCTCTGTTGCTGGTTCATCATATACCTTGGCAGTATTTTCCAGTCCGACACTCCCAACGTTAATAGAACACTGTCACTTTTCCTGTTCCCCTCCTTTTTTTTTTTCATTTTTCTTCATCTTTTTCTTTTAGAGGGTGGAACATCTAACCAGATGTCTGACATTTATCCCTATTTTAGTGAGTCCAACCAAGAGATCTTTTTATAATTCTAGCCGTTCCTTTCAATCAGTGTAATCGTTTGTATCTCACTTGCACTTGGTTCACCGGGTATACTTGCTAAGTACTTTTTAAAGTTCTTTTTCTTAAGCCCAGTTGCTCCTATGATGATTGGTATAATTGAAACCTTTTTTTAGTTTTCAATTTCGTTTCATGTTATATATTAGTCCTTGATATTTTGTTATCTTTTCCTTCTCAGCTCTGTTAAACCGTGTATCATCGGGTACACTGACCTCTATCATGGTCGTTTTTTTATTCGCTCTGTCCCAAATCATTATATCTGATTTAACGGCTGCGTTTTCTAGATATGTACCAGTAGGAATTATGTAGTCATAGTGAATGGCGTAGGTGTCATTCCCAACGGTCACGTGGGTATATGTTCCCAGGATTTCTTACTACACTAAACTTTTAGCTTCTTATATATTTTCCGATGAAGATATTTGCAAACTCCATTATGGCAATTTGTATAATAGCCATCTCTTTATTTTTTCATTTTTCTTCATCTTTTTCTTCTAGGGTATGGAACATCCAACCAGATGTTTGAAATTTACCCCTATTTTAGTGAGTCCAACCAAGAGATCTTTTTATGATTCTAGCCGTCCCTTTCAATACAATCGTTTGTATCTTACTTACACCTGATTCACCGGGTATACTTGCTAAGTACTCCTGCGTGGATTGTCTTATGACAGATCAACCCTTTTTTGGGTTGTTTTAACCTAAAACACAATACCTATTGTAAACAATTCATTGTAGACGATTAGTTGAACACAAGTTGATATTTTAATCCATAGAGGTAGGGTTGATGCGGGTTTATACTGGTGTTAATCAGAATTGGAATCGAGAATCGGAAAACTCATAATTTTTGTGAATTGCTATTGAGATCAGAAAAATATTTTTCAACGTTAAAAACGATTCTGTTTATTGTTTTGTTGTTTTCGTTTAAAACTTCATTTTCCATTGCTTCCATTCATAATCAAATGATAAATATTTATTGATTTTAAAACTAAAATTTATAAATGATTCTCCTATGAGTATATTTCTTAAATTTGCGAAAATATATGCACATATTACGTAAGTGTTTTACTTCATGATAAACCAAAAATAAAAAGAAATAATAACTCTATAGCTAAATATTTAAAGATGTAATTGAATCAGAATCAAGAATTGTATCGGAATCAGAAAAATATTGGAATCGTCCCATCAATAATTTATATCTTTCTCGATAGCATTAGTATTTAAATGACCACGAGATATGATAGAGTTTTGAATCAGTCATGGCATCCATTTGGCCAATCATGTACATTGCTGTCACACTTGATTGAAGAAATGGGAAAAAAGAAAGAAAAAAAGATCTTTTTCAGCCATACGTCTTTCACTAACTCTAACGATTTCTAAAAGAGGAATTCCATAGAACAGGATAAAGGACACTAACGAATTCTTCTGGATCGTGATGATGACAAAAACAAAATAAAAAGAAAGAAACAAACAAACACAAATGAAAAAAGAACAAAAAAATAAAGAGTTTTCCTTGGTGGGTGTGAGTAGGGTGGAGATGCGAGAAAGTCATGACTTGATCAGAAAACAAGAGAAAGAGAGACCATTGCAACCAGCAACAGACGAAAGAAATGACGTGTTGGTTGGTTTGTTGGGCGAACAGGTACATTTTTATCCGATCGTAAACATTGATACGACGTGAATAGTCATTTTAGCGTGCACCATTGCTGCATAAATATTCACATGTGCAGTTGCATGCATGCTGCTAATTATGTCGGCCTCTAGAGATGCACAGTCTTGTGCAGACAATGAACATGCATGCAAATGGAAACTGCTAATGGAAAAATGCAAATGTTGCATGCACGTGCATATACAGAGATGCATGCCTGCAACATATGCTATGCATGCATGATCAGTATGTCAATAACATGTGATGCACTGATTATGTGTGGTTGCAACTGCACTTCTTTATGCATAACTATTACAAAATTGATATTCGATTTATACATATATATATATATAGAGAGAGAGACAGACAGACAGATAGACAGACAGACAGACAGATAGAGAGAGATGAAGAGAGAGAGACAAATAGAGAGAGAGAGACAGACAGACAGATAGAGTGTGTGTGTGTGTGTGTGTGTGCAATAGAATATTCCGCAAAATTCCAAAGATCAAGCTTTCTCTGTTAATAATTTCATGTTTTTCAAAAGATATACATTACAATATTGTTTCGTTCGTGACTAACAAGTCGGTAAAATTATGTCTTTGCTGCATTTTTAGTCGCTTTGTTAAAAACATAGAAAAAGCAATTTTGAACAATTTACATAGTTCATGCAAACAACAAGCTCTCCCTATTTTACTCGCTGTTAAAGTTATGACCATATATATATATATATATATATATATATATATATATATATATATATATATATATATATGTATGTATATATATAAAGTTAAAAAATATATATTGCGATTAAGCTACACTGAATATTCCACGTTTCATCCCCTCTAGGACTCTTCAGGCTTATGCTATGCTAGAGTCCTAGAGTGGATGAAACGCGGAATATTCAGTGTAGCTTAATCGCCATATATATTTTATAACTTACTAACTAGCTCTACCCACGTATTGAGCACTTTTGAAGTAAATACTTTAAGTTTACGCATAAATTTATACTTTCGTATATTAATTTTATGTGAGTAAATGAAGTAGTTATATATATATATATATATATATATATATATATATATATATATATATATAGTGCATGTACTATATGTTTGTTGAAAAAACAATAAAGTGTTAGATTGTGGGGTCTACAGTACTACAAGAACCAATATAAGTGTCAGCGATCTGGCCATGCCGAATTTGCGGTAGAAACCAGTTTATAAAATGGCAAACCAACTCTTCAGTATCGTTAAGTAAGAAAAGACCCTAAGAAAATGTGGAGCTATGAGAATAAAATTCTCTTTTTATAGAGGTCCACTGGGCGATACCAAAAAGTCAGTCTGACACTATAAACCATTTCCTGCCACAGACTCAGCATGGTCAAATTGATAACACCTTGGTGTACCTAATAGACCCTCTAACATATACTCTGTTTGTCGATGATTACATATATGCCTTCCACCCATTATATATTGAACAGTCTGGTAATTAAATTCTTCAACTACCATTAATGCAAATCCGTTCCTCAAAACAATGGAGCACTCTGCAGTGGATAATATTGCTTGTATAAACATTAAGATTTTATCTCTTAGTGGTTTACGCTGTTCAACTGCTGGAATCTGAGACTGTCAAAAAGGCTGGGGTTTGATCCTAGATAGAAGTGTTTGCATGCATGACGTAATGGAAACATATAAAATGTATTTGCATCTTCTCTTCAATTTTCGGATTTTATTCATGTCAAATAACACTATATTTCCTTTTGACGGATTGATTGTTGCTATTTCTTCTGATGAGTTAAGGGCATAATAGATTCATTGATTGATATAATAATTAAGTGATTGATTTTGTGCTACGAAACAGATACTGTCAAGAATTGTAAATGTCAACTGAATTAAAGGAAAAAATTATAAGATGGTCAACATCAGGAATTTTGGAATATAGTTTTTTGTGATTTATTCACTATATATATATATATATATATATATATATATATATATATATATATATATATATATATATATATATTTGTGATTCACTATATATATATATATATATATATATATATATTTGTGATTTATTCACTATATATATATATATATATATATATATATAAAGTGAAAATTACAATTGAATTTACCAAAATGATCCGAGATGGTAAAATTAAAGTAAATTATAAATATTAAATAACTAATATTTATAAAATTATCTCAGCCAGATAAAAAAGCTTGATAAAACCAAATAGGAAATAGAGCTTATAATATGAGCAAACAGTTAATAAAATATGTTAAAAAACACTTTGAAATGAGTTAAAAACATATTTAATCTGAAAAGGAAACACTAGATAAATGGATAGTCCTTAATCCGCGGAGTTCGAAGAAATACTTTCCTTCTCATCAGAGGGTAGGAATTAGCAAAATGCGGGATTGGATTTTGCATGCAGAAGTATTTGATGAAACAACAAGTAAGTCAAAGATCTTACTTGAAAACAAAAAAAAGTGAAGCAGAAGGAATATGGTAAAGAAAAAGGTGATTACACATGAATGGATAGTCTGGTGGAAGATAAAAAATCCAGTGACGTCACTGGATTTTTTATCTTCCACCAGACTATCCATTCATGTGTAATCACCTTTTTCTTTACCATATTCACTGGATTTTTTACTATACCCAAGAAGGCGGGTTCTTATATATATATATATATATATATATATATATATATATATATATATATAGAGAGAGAGAGAGAGAGAGAGAGAGAGAGAGATAAATAGAAAATGGACTTTGTCTCTGTATGTGTTTGTGTGTAAGTTCGTTCCCAATGAACTCTAAAACGGCTGGGCAATTTTATTTGGAAATTTCAACGAATATACTTTACGAGTCTTGGAGTGTTCTTGGAATGGTTTTGTATGGGAGTGCTTCTGATGAGTATAAAAAAGAAGAACCGGGCATATACCCGTGTGTAACGATTTCCAGATTATAAATTATTCAATCAGGAGAGCCTATTTATTTAAAAAGGGATAGAAGGTGATAACCTACTACGAACATTAAATTAGTACATAAATACGCTAATTTAATGTTCGTAGTAGGTTATCACCGTCTCTCCTCCTTTTTAATAAATAGGATCTCCCGATTACCAAAGACGCAAAAATAAAATTTATAAAGACGCAAATAAATAAAAATAAAATGATGTCGCTTTTGGGTCGTACGTGAAACTAAAATATACCTTCTTGGTCTTCTGGCTAGGATTCAAGGGTAGTATCTGTTCTGTCAAAAGATGGCATAATGATATTGTAGGTTTTCTGTCTGTACTGGGCGTCCATACTATGAAAATATGTCACAGACTTCTATAAGGATATTGGCGATAAATCTTAATAACCAGATAAACTCTGATGCTACATTAACTAGATTTCTTTTTATCTGAGTAATCTGGTTAATGTAGTGTCAGAGCATATCTGGTTATACTGGTTTATCGCTAATATCCTTATAGGAGTCTGTGACATATTTTCATCATTTTAACAAAAGGTTTACAATAATATTGTGGCGTGTCCATTCACGCTGAACATCCACAGAATGCCCAACAGCAATATATTACATATGAAAGATGCCGCTGTGGAATTTCCACAAGTCCTGCTAGTATATACTCTTATAGGTAAACATGACTTTCAGACTGTAATTATTATTTAGATGATCCTGCCTTTTGTGGTTTCAACGGAATTACATGATGTGATCCATTTCCAGAAAAAAATTATTTTTCTTGATTTTACATCAAAAACTTCTCTTCCTTGTTTTTTGCTGTATTTGATCGAACTATATTTGCCCAAAAGAATTATAATGGTTTTCCATTTGCTTTCTGGCTTAATGGGGGGTGCCCTTTTCTCTTCCCTGCAACCTCTCTCCCACAGGAGAGACGTTGCGAGCCTGTCTTTGTTTTATCGTTATTTCCATGGCAAGTGCTCGTCTGAGTTTCAATCCCTGGTGCCCCCTCGCCGACCTTTCACGAAAAATACCCGTCTAGCTGAAACCACTGTCAAAAACTTTCCCCACTCTTTATCTGTGCCAAAACCAAAATGTAGATTCCATGAACAAAGCTTCTTTCTTAGAAGTGCACGCCTGTGGAACTCTGTTCCGTCTGCCTGTTTCCCACCTGACTACAACCTGGATGTCTTCAAGTCCAACATAAACAAATTCCTGATAAACCGCCCCCTTAAGTAAGACACTTTATCAAATCTCAACACTAACATACTATACACGCAGTAACCCTTATCCCCGAGTGGCTTCCGGGCCTTGATAAGTGGTGACCACCTTGTAAAAAAAAGAAAAACTTCTACTAACATCTGAAGGCGAGAAGCAATGAAATGTTGCAACTTACCCTCTCTTCCTCTGCCTCAAATCTAATTTATAAAACTCACTATGTCTGTCTGTCTCCATATTTTCCAACTCTATCACTTCCAAAACTAAAAGTCCCAGGGCGGCGCTAGGAACCTCAAATGATTGGATTTTTATGGACCATTCTTTTATGGGTCGGTTAAAATAGTTTTTAACGGGTCAAAAAAGGGTAAAAATTAAAAAAATCATTATACATTTTGTACATTTATCTTAGTTTATTTTAATCAATTTATATGCGTGTCACGTTGGTATAGTGGTAACGTCACCAGCTTTGAATGCTACAGTTTTGCTTTCAGTTTTGCTTTCAGTTTTGATTCTAGTTCTTTTCTTTTCGTCTTATGACAGTTCTATCTAAAACCTAAAAATGTTAATCTTGCCATGATTAAATTTCCATGAATGGATAAGGGGAGTTAGATGAATTTTCTTTTTATCAAAGAATGACTTGCTGTCTCCTGTTCCCCATGTGCACTCTGCGCATTTCTCCTAATTTTGATTGTTTTGATTAAAGAGAAGACGATTATTGTTTTTAATGCTACCCTCTTTCCACACGCATAGCCACCTCCACATCTCAAAGATTGGGAAAATCATGTAGGTTTTATCGTTTTTTTTTTGTTTTTTTTTTGCTATTGGCTTCTTAAATGCACGATTTATTCAATGAAATGGAATATGAGAATAAGGTGGAATTTATAGACAGAATAAAAAAAACAATAAGCAAAACAGATCATAAAATATAATAAACAAAATCAAATGAAAAACATGCAAAAACATTTGGCTTCTTTATTTAATTAGAAATTTCAAATTTTGTGGAGCATGTCATGAGACTGAGTCAAGATACCCAAGTATTATTTGTGCTACAAAAACAGCTCTGACCACAATTGATACAAAAAGAGGTCCACCGAAAATAACATGGATTAAGACAATGATTTGAATTGTGCTGGCTTTGAACACTTAACATTTCAAGAAAATCGTTCACACAATGGCAAGCATCTGACACAAGACAGAAGATTGTGGAAAGATACAGTAGGGACGACATTCATATAATAATAATAACTAGCAGGACCCGTGGAAATCCACGGTAGTTAAAATCTTTTAAAACACATCAGTAAGAAATTCCTTATAAAAATGAACGTATGGAAGCAAGTAGAACAAACAAAGAACTTTAGTTTATACTTTTATTGAAGGTCAATGCGATCGTAAATGATGCTGTTGATATTGTCAGGAAGTGCTGGTGATGATTGAGGCGGTGACAAGGACGTCGATCAGCTGCTTGGAGTGAGAATAGTGGTCAGTCAGCAGGTTCTTGGGAGTCAGATTGTGAATTTAAAAAACTGTGTGACATTGCTGACATCGATTTTGTGCAAGTTCTGATGACCCCAAGTTATTTAATATTTCAGGACATTTTGGATTACATGTGTGAGTAATGAATAGGTCACAGAAAACTGCCATTGCATCTTGATAAAGCTGTTGTAGATTCCTAGGACTTCCTGTAAATGTAGATGGTAGAATAACTGGTACACCAGAATAACCATCTTCATTCCTTGCTTAATGATCCATTAAGCCAGAATATTGAGCAGCTCTTAGTTGACTTTGATGGCTTTTAATGAAGTTAAATAAGCAACCGTCAACTTTTACATCAGCGATAGACTTTTCTATTTATTTTGAATTTTATTCAATGGAGATTTGGAAATTCACAAATATTTTTTAAGTCGAATTATTGATATAGATTTCAATTAATGCATCACAACTTCCTGATAATATAAATAGAACACTTTGAATTTTCTGTACAAAAGTGTTTTCCATAAAAACATTGTAATCTGTTATAATATTCAGATTCTTGTGTATTACATGCATAGAAAATGAAGTGTTTCTGTAAATCTTACGAAGTACAGTTAAACTTTGATTTTTCGATAATCAAAATGATATGAGGTAGGTTATACCTATCAAATTTATGTCAATGTTATATAGTTAAGTAAGCTGGCTAATTGGCTATAAAGTAAGTTATTCCGAACTTTGATCTAACATTTTAATTAAAAAAAAAAAAACTTAACATTTTCTTGTATCTTTTTTTAAGAAAAATGTAAGCATCATGCTGAAATAATAAAATGCCATTCTTAATAAGGGGAGAGGGTTTGACTATTCTAAACCTTCACCTAAATAACAATTTAACGAAAAAAATGTTTAAAATGTTCTTGTATCTTTTTTATAATTTT